>NW_027439627.1:0-25810 GCF_964188355.1 Buteo buteo
AGCAGCAAGAGCTTTCGGGGCTGGGCCCTTCCCTGCGGGAGCAGGAGCCCGACGTTCGCCCCCCCGGAAAGAGGCTCGGCGGCGGCCGACGGGCCCCGAGGTGTCCCGCCTCTGGCAAAGCCCGGAGCCCCAGCGCTGCGGGGCCTGCGGATAGGGCGCCAAGGGGAGGGGAAGAGCAGCAAGAGCTTTCGGGGCTGGGCCCTTCCCTGCGGGAGCAGGAGCCCGACGTTCGCCCCCCCGGAAAAGAGGCTCGGCGGCGGCCGACGGGCCCCGAGGTGTCCCGCCTCTGGCAAAGCCCGGAGCCCCAGCGCTGCGGGGCCTGCGGATAGGGCGCCAAGGGGAGGGGAAGAGCAGCAAGAGCTTTCGGGGCTGGGCCCTTCCCTGCGGGAGCAGGAGCCCGACGTTCGCCCCCCGGAAAAGAGGCTCGGCGGCGGCCGACGGGCCCCGAGGTGTCCCGCCTCTGGCAAAGCCCGGAGCCCCAGCGCTGCGGGGCCTGCGGATAGGGCGCCAAGGGGAGGGGAAGAGCAGCAAGAGCTTTCGGGGCTGGGCCCTTCCCTGCGGGAGCAGGAGCCCGACGTTCGCCCCCCCGGAAAAGAGGCTCGGCGGCGGCCGAGGGGCCCCGAGGTGTCCCGCCTCTGGCAAAGCCCGGAGCCCCAGCGCTGCGGGGCCTGCGGATAGGGCGCCAAGGGGAGGGGAAGAGCAGCAAGAGCTTTCGGGGCTGGGCCCTTCCCTGCGGGAGCAGGAGCCCGACGTTCGCCCCCCGGAAAAGAGGCTCGGCGGCGGCCGACGGGCCCCGAGGTGTCCCGCCTCTGGCAAAGCCCGGAGCCCCAGCGCTGCGGGGCCTGCGGATAGGGCGCCAAGGGGAGGGGAAGAGCAGCAAGAGCTTTCGGGGCTGGGCCCTTCCCTGCGGGAGCAGGAGCCCGACGTTCGCCCCCCCGGAAAAGAGGCTCGGCGGCGGCCGACGGGCCCCGAGGTGTCCCGCCTCTGGCAAAGCCCGGAGCCCCAGCGCTGCGGGGCCTGCGGATAGGGCGCCAAGGGGAGGGGAAGAGCAGCAAGAGCTTTCGGGGCTGGGCCCTTCCTGCGGGAGCAGGAGCCCGACGTTCGCCCCCCCGGAAAAGAGGCTCGGCGGCGGCCGACGGGCCCCGAGGTGTCCCGCCTCTGGCAAAGCCCGGAGCCCCAGCGCTGCGGGGCCTGCGGATAGGGCGCCAAGGGGAGGGGAAGAGCAGCAAGAGCTTTCGGGGCTGGGCCCTTCCCTGCGGGAGCAGGAGCCCGACGTTCGCCCCCCCGGAAAAGAGGCTCGGCGGCGGCCGACGGGCCCCGAGGTGTCCCGCCTCTGGCAAAGCCCGGAGCCCCAGCGCTGCGGGGCCTGCGGATAGGGCGCCAAGGGGAGGGGAAGAGCAGCAAGAGCTTTCGGGGCTGGGCCCTTCCCTGCGGGAGCAGGAGCCCGACGTTCGCCCCCCCGGAAAAGAGGCTCGGCGGCGGCCGACGGGCCCCGAGGTGTCCCGCCTCTGGCAAAGCCCGGAGCCCCAGCGCTGCGGGGCCTGCGGATAGGGCGCCAAGGGGAGGGGAAGAGCAGCAAGAGCTTTCGGGGCTGGGCCCTTCCCTGCGGGAGCAGGAGCCCGACGTTCGCCCCCCGGAAAAGAGGCTCGGCGGCGGCCGAGGGGCCCCGAGGTGTCCCGCCTCTGGCAAAGCCCGGAGCCCCAGCGCTGCGGGGCCTGCGGATAGGGCGCCAAGGGGAGGGGAAGAGCAGCAAGAGCTTTCGGGCTGGGCCCTTCCCTGCGGGAGCAGGAGCCCGACGTTCGCCCCCCCGGAAAAGAGGCTCGGCGGCGGCCGACGGGCCCCGAGGTGTCCCGCCTCTGGCAAAGCCCGGAGCCCCAGCGCTGCGGGGCCTGCGGATAGGGCGCCAAGGGGAGGGGAAGAGCAGCAAGAGCTTTCGGGGCTGGGCCCTTCCCTGCGGGAGCAGGAGCCCGACGTTCGCCCCCCCGGAAAAGAGGCTCGGCGGCGGCCGACGGGCCCCGAGGTGTCCCGCCTCTGGCAAAGCCCGGAGCCCCAGCGCTGCGGGGCCTGCGGATAGGGCGCCAAGGGGAGGGGAAGAGCAGCAAGAGCTTTCGGGGCTGGGCCCTTCCCTGCGGGAGCAGGAGCCCGACGTTCGCCCCCCCGGAAAAGAGGCTCGGCGGCGGCCGACGGGCCCCGAGGTGTCCCGCCTCTGGCAAAGCCCGGAGCCCCAGCGCTGCGGGGCTGCGGATAGGGCGCCAAGGGGAGGGGAAGAGCAGCAAGAGCTTTCGGGGCTGGGCCCTTCCCTGCGGGAGCAGGAGCCCGACGTTCGCCCCCCCGGAAAAGAGGCTCGGCGGCGGCCGACGGGCCCCGAGGTGTCCGCCTCTGGCAAAGCCCGGAGCCCCAGCGCTGCGGGGCCTGCGGATAGGGCGCCAAGGGGAGGGGAAGAGCAGCAAGAGCTTTCGGGGCTGGGCCCTTCCCTGCGGGAGCAGGAGCCCGACGTTCGCCCCCCCGGAAAAGAGGCTCGGCGGCGGCCGAGGGCCCGAGGTGTCCCGCCTCTGGCAAAGCCCGGAGCCCCAGCGCTGCGGGGCCTGCGGATAGGGCGCCAAGGGGAGGGGAAGAGCAGCAAGAGCTTTCGGGGCTGGGCCCTTCCCTGCGGGAGCAGGAGCCCGACCTTCGCCCCCCCGGAAAAGAGGCTCGGCGACGGCCGAGGGGCCCCGAGGTGTCCCGCCTCTGGCAAAGCCCGGAGCCCCAGCGCTGCGGGGCCTGCGGATAGGGCGCCAAGGGGAGGGGAAGAGCAGCAAGAGCTTTCGGGGCTGGGCCCTTCCCTGCGGGAGCAGGAGCCCGACGTTCGCCCCCCCGGAAAAGAGGCTCGGCGGCGGCCGACGGGCCCCGAGGTGTCCCGCCTCTGGCAAAGCCCGGAGCCCCAGCGCTGCGGGGCCTGCGGATAGGGCGCCAAGGGGAGGGGAAGAGCAGCAAGAGCTTTCGGGGCTGGGCCCTTCCCTGCGGGAGCAGGAGCCCGACGTTCGCCCCCCCGGAAAAGAGGCTCGGCGGCGGCCGACGGGCCCCGAGGTGTCCCGCCTCTGGCAAAGCCCGGAGCCCCAGCGCTGCGGGGCCTGCGGATAGGGCGCCAAGGGGAGGGGAAGAGCAGCAAGAGCTTTCGGGGCTGGGCCCTTCCCTGCGGGAGCAGGAGCCCGACGTTCGCCCCCCCGGAAAAGAGGCTCGGCGGCGGCCGAGGGGCCCCGAGGTGTCCCGCCTCTGGCAAAGCCGGAGCCCCAGCGCTGCGGGGCCTGCGGATAGGGCGCCAAGGGGAGGGGAAGAGCAGCAAGAGCTTTCGGGGCTGGGCCCTTCCCTGCGGGAGCAGGAGCCCGACGTTCGCCCCCCCGGAAAAGAGGCTCGGCGGCGGCCGACGGGCCCCGAGGTGTCCCGCCTCTGGCAAAGCCCAGAGCCCCAGCGCTGCGGGGCCTGCGGATAGGGCGCCAAGGGGGAGGGGAAGAGCAGCAAGAGCTTTCGGGGCTGGGCCCTTCCCTGCGGGAGCAGGAGCCCGACGTTCGCCCCCCCGGAAAAGAGGCTCGGCGGCGGCCGACGGGCCCCGAGGTGTCCCGCCTCTGGCAAAGCCCGGAGCCCCAGCGCTGCGGGGCCTGCGGATAGGGCGCCAAGGGGAGGGGAAGAGCAGCAAGAGCTTCGGGGCTGGGCCCTTCCCTGCGGGAGCAGGAGCCCGACCTTGGCCCCCCCGGAAAAGAGGCTCGGCGGCGGCCGACGGGCCCCGAGGTGTCCCGCCTCTGGAAAAGCCCGGAGCCCCAGCGCTGCGGGGCCTGCGGATAGGGCGCCAAGGGGAGGGGAAGAGCAGCAAGAGCTTTCGGGGCTGGGCCCTTCCCTGCGGGAGCAGGAGCCCGACGTTCGCCCCCCCGGAAAAGAGGCTCGGCGATGGCCGACGGGCCCCGAGGTGTCCCGCCTCTGGCAAAGCCCGGAGCCCCAGCGCTGCGGGGCCTGCGGATAGGGCGCCAAGGGGAGGGGAAGAGCAGCAAGAGCTTTCGGGGCTGGGCCCTTCCCTGCGGGAGCAGGAGCCCGACGTTCGCCCCCCCGGAAAAGAGGCTCGGCGGCGTCCGAGGGGCCCCGAGGTGTCCCGCCTCTGGCAAAGCCCAGAGCCCCAGCGCTGCGGGGCCTGCGGATAGGGCGCCAAGGGGAGGGGAAGAGCAGCAAGAGCTTTCGGGGCTGGGCCCTTCCCTGCGGGAGCAGGAGCCCGACGTTTGCCCCCCCGGAAAAGAGGCTCGGCGGCGGCCGACGGGCCCCGAGGTGTCCTGCCTCTGGCAAAGCCCGGAGCCCCAGCGCTGCGGGGCCTGCGGATAGGGCGCCAAGGGGAGGGGAAGAGCAGCAAGAGCTTTCGGGGCTGGGCCCTTCCCTGCGGGAGCAGGAGCCCGACGTTCGCCCCCCCGGAAAAGAGGCTCGGCGGCGGCCGACGGGCCCCGAGGTGTCCCGCCTCTGGCAAAGCCCGGAGCCCCAGCGCTGCGGGGCCTGTGGATAGGGCGCCAAGGGGAGGGGAAGAGCAGCAAGAGCTTTCGGGGCTGGGCCCTTCCCTGCGGGAGCAGGAGCCCGACGTTCGCCCCCCCGGAAAAGAGGCTCGGCGGCGGCCGACGGGCCCCGAGGTGTCCCGCCTCTGGCAAAGCCCGGAGCCCCAGCGCTGCGGGGCCTGCGGATAGGGCGCCAAGGGGAGGGGAAGAGCAGCAAGAGCTTTCGGGGCTGGGCCCTTCCCTGCGGGAGCAGGAGCCCGACGTTCGCCCCCCCGGAAAAGAGGCTCGGCGGCGGCCGACGGGCCCCGAGGTGTCCCGCCTCTGGCAAAGCCCGGAGCCCCAGCGCTGCGGGGCCTGCGGATAGGGCGCCAAGGGGAGGGGAAGAGCAGCAAGAGCTTTCGGGGCTGGGCCCTTCCCTGCGGGAGCAGGAGCCCGACGTTCGCCCCCCCGGAAAAGAGGCTCGGCGGCGTCCGAGGGGCCCCGAGGTGTCCCGCCTCTGGCAAAGCCCGGAGCCCCAGCGCTGCGGGGCCTGCGGATAGGGCGCCAAGGGGAGGGGAAGAGCAGCAAGAGCTTTCGGGGCTGGGCCCTTCCCTGCGGGAGCAGGAGCCCGACGTTCGCCCCCCCGGAAAAGAGGCTCGGCGGCGGCCGACGGGCCCCGAGGTGTCCCGCCTCTGGCAAAGCCCGGAGCCCCAGCGCTGCGGGGCCTGCGGATAGGGCGCCAAGGGGAGGGGAAGAGCAGCAAGAGCTTTCGGGGCTGGGCCCTTCCCTGCGCGAGCAGGAGCCCGACGTTCGCCCCCCCGGAAAAGAGGCTCGGCGGCGGCCGAGGGGCCCCGAGGTGTCCCGCCTCTGGCAAAGCCCGGAGCCCCAGCGCTGCGGGGCCTGCGGATAGGGCGCCAAGGGGAGGGGAAGAGCAGCAAGAGCTTTCGGGGCTGGGCCCTTCCCTGCGGGAGCAGGAGCCCGACGTTCGCCCCCCCGGAAAAGAGGCTCGGCGGCGGCCGACGGGCCCCGAGGTGTCCCGCCTCTGGCAAAGCCCGGAGCCCCAGCGCTGCGGGGCCTGCGGATAGGGCGCCAAGGGGAGGGGAAGAGCAGCAAGAGCTTTCGGGGCTGGGCCCTTCCCTGCGGGAGCAGGAGCCCGACGTTCGCCCCCCCGGAAAAGAGGCTCGGCGGCGGCCGACGGGCCCCGAGGTGTCCCGCCTCTGGCAAAGCCCGGAGCCCCAGCGCTGCGGGGCCTGCGGATAGGGCGCCAAGGGGAGGGGAAGAGCAGCAAGAGCTTTCGGGGCTGGGCCCTTCCCTGCGGGAGCAGGAGCCCGACGTTCGCCCCCCCGGAAAAGAGGCTCGGCGGCGGCCGACGGGCCCCGAGGTGTCCCGCCTCTGGCAAAGCCCAGAGCCCCAGCGCTGCGGGGCCTGCGGATAGGGCGCCAAGGGGAGGGGAAGAGCAGCAAGAGCTTTCGGGGCTGGGCCCTTCCCTGCGGGAGCAGGAGCCCGACGTTCGCCCCCCCGGAAAAGAGGCTCGGCGGCGGCCGACGGGCCCCGAGGTGTCCCGCCTCTGGCAAAGCCCGGAGCCCCAGCGCTGCGGGGCCTGCGGATAGGGCGCCAAGGGGAGGGGAAGAGCAGCAAGAGCTTTCGGGGCTGGGCCCTTCCCTGCGGGAGCAGGAGCCCGACGTTCGCCCCCCCGGAAAAGAGGCTCGGCGGCGGCCGAGGGGCCCCGAGGTGTCCCGCCTCTGGCAAAGCCCGGAGCCCCAGCGCTGCGGGGCCTGCGGATAGGGCGCCAAGGGGAGGGGAAGAGCAGCAAGAGCTTTCGGGGCTGGGCCCTTCCCTGCGGGAGCAGGAGCCCGACGTTCGCCCCCCCGGAAAAGAGGCTCGGCGGCGGCCGACGGGCCCCGAGGTGTCCCGCCTCTGGCAAAGCCCGGAGCCCCAGCGCTGCGGGGCCTGCGGATAGGGCGCCAAGGGGAGGGGAAGAGCAGCAAGAGCTTTCGGGGCTAGGCCCTTCCCTGCGGGAGCAGGAGCCCGACGTTCGCCCCCCCGGAAAAGAGGCTCGGCGGCGGCCGACGGGCCCCGAGGTGTCCCGCCTCTGGCAAAGCCCGGAGCCCCAGCGCTGCGGGGCCTGCGGATAGGGCGCCAAGGGGAGGGGAAGAGCAGCAAGAGCTTTCGGGGCTGGGCCCTTCCCTGCGGGAGCAGGAGCCCGACGTTCGCCCCCCCGGAAAAGAGGCTCGGCGGCGGCCGACGGGCCCCGAGGTGTCCCGCCTCTGGCAAAGCCCGGAGCCCCAGCGCTGCGGGGCCTGCGGATAGGGCGCCAAGGGGAGGGGAAGAGCAGCAAGAGCTTTCGGGGCTGGGCCCTTCCCTGCGGGAGCAGGAGCCCGACGTTCGCCCCCCCGGAAAAGAGGCTCGGCGGCGGCCGACGGGCCCCGAGGTGTCCCGCCTCTGGCAAAGCCCGGAGCCCCAGCGCTGCGGGGCCTGCGGATAGGGCGCCAAGGGGAGGGGAAGAGCAGCAAGAGCTTTCGGGGCTGGGCCCTTCCCTGCGGGAGCAGGAGCCCGACGTTCGCCCCCCCGGAAAAGAGGCTCGGCGATGGCCGACGGGCCCCGAGGTGTCCCGTCTCTGGCAAAGCCCGGAGCCCCAGCGCTGCGGGGCCTGCGGATAGGGCGCCAAGGGGAGGGGAAGAGCAGCAAGAGCTTTCGGGGCTGGGCCCTTCCCTGCGGGAGCAGGAGCCCGACGTTCGCCCCCCCGGAAAAGAGGCTCGGCGGCGTCCGAGGGGCCCCGAGGTGTCCCGCCTCTGGCAAAGCCCAGAGCCCCAGCGCTGCGGGGCCTGCGGATAGGGCGCCAAGGGGAGGGGAAGAGCAGCAAGAGCTTTCGGGGCTGGGCCCTTCCCTGCGGGAGCAGGAGCCCGACGTTTGCCCCCCCGGAAAAGAGGCTCGGCGGCGGCCGACGGGCCCCGAGGTGTCCTGCCTCTGGCAAAGCCCGGAGCCCCAGCGCTGCGGGGCCTGCGGATAGGGCGCCAAGGGGAGGGGAAGAGCAGCAAGAGCTTTCGGGGCTGGGCCCTTCCCTGCGGGAGCAGGAGCCCGACGTTCGCCCCCCCGGAAAAGAGGCTCGGCGGCGGCCGACGGGCCCCGAGGTGTCCCGCCTCTGGCAAAGCCCGGAGCCCCAGCGCTGCGGGGCCTGTGGATAGGGCGCCAAGGGGAGGGGAAGAGCAGCAAGAGCTTTCGGGGCTGGGCCCTTCCCTGCGGGAGCAGGAGCCCGACGTTCGCCCCCCCGGAAAAGAGGCTCGGCGGCGGCCGACGGGCCCCGAGGTGTCCCGCCTCTGGCAAAGCCCGGAGCCCCAGCGCTGCGGGGCCTGCGGATAGGGCGCCAAGGGGAGGGGAAGAGCAGCAAGAGCTTTCGGGGCTGGGCCCTTCCCTGCGGGAGCAGGAGCCCGACGTTCGCCCCCCCGGAAAAGAGGCTCGGCGGCGGCCGACGGGCCCCGAGGTGTCCCGCCTCTGGCAAAGCCCGGAGCCCCAGCGCTGCGGGGCCTGCGGATAGGGCGCCAAGGGGAGGGGAAGAGCAGCAAGAGCTTTCGGGGCTGGGCCCTTCCCTGCGGGAGCAGGAGCCCGACGTTCGCCCCCCCGGAAAAGAGGCTCGGCGGCGTCCGAGGGGCCCCGAGGTGTCCCGCCTCTGGCAAAGCCCGGAGCCCCAGCGCTGCGGGGCCTGCGGATAGGGCGCCAAGGGGAGGGGAAGAGCAGCAAGAGCTTTCGGGGCTGGGCCCTTCCCTGCGGGAGCAGGAGCCCGACGTTCGCCCCCCCGGAAAAGAGGCTCGGCGGCGGCCGACGGGCCCCGAGGTGTCCCGCCTCTGGCAAAGCCCAGAGCCCCAGCGCTGCGGGGCCTGCGGATAGGGCGCCAAGGGGAGGGGAAGAGCAGCAAGAGCTTTCGGGGCTGGGCCCTTCCCTGCGGGAGCAGGAGCCCGACGTTCGCCCCCCCGGAAAAGAGGCTCGGCGGCGGCCGACGGGCCCCGAGGTGTCCCGCCTCTGGCAAAGCCCGGAGCCCCAGCGCTGCGGGGCCTGCGGATAGGGCGCCAAGGGGAGGGGAAGAGCAGCAAGAGCTTTCGGGGCTGGGCCCTTCCCTGCGGGAGCAGGAGCCCGACGTTCGCCCCCCCGGAAAAGAGGCTCGGCGGCGGCCGAGGGGCCCCGAGGTGTCCCGCCTCTGGCAAAGCCCGGAGCCCCAGCGCTGCGGGGCCTGCGGATAGGGCGCCAAGGGGAGGGGAAGAGCAGCAAGAGCTTTCGGGGCTGGGCCCTTCCCTGCGGGAGCAGGAGCCCGACGTTCGCCCCCCCGGAAAAGAGGCTCGGCGGTGGCCGACGGGCCCCGAGGTGTCCCGCCTCTGGCAAAGCCCGGAGCCCCAGCGCTGCGGGGCCTGCGGATAGGGCGCCAAGGGGAGGGGAAGAGCAGCAAGAGCTTTCGGGGCTGGGCCCTTCCCTGCGGGAGCAGGAGCCCGACGTTCGCCCCCCCGGAAAAGAGGCTCGGCGGCGGCCGACGGGCCCCGAGGTGTCCCGCCTCTGGCAAAGCCCGGAGCCCCAGCGCTGCGGGGCCTGTGGATAGGGCGCCAAGGGGAGGGGAAGAGCAGCAAGAGCTTTCGGGGCTGGGCCCTTCCCTGCGGGAGCAGGAGCCCGACGTTCGCCCCCCCGGAAAAGAGGCTCGGCGGCGGCCGACGGGCCCCGAGGTGTCCCGCCTCTGGCAAAGCCCGGAGCCCCAGCGCTGCGGGGCCTGCGGATAGGGCGCCAAGGGGAGGGGAAGAGCAGCAAGAGCTTTCGGGGCTGGGCCCTTCCCTGTGGGAGCAGGAGCCCGACGTTCGCCCCCCCGGAAAAGAGGCTCGGCGGTGGCCGACGGGCCCCGAGGTGTCCCGCCTCTGGCAAAGCCCGGAGCCCCAGCGCTGCGGGGCCTGCGGATAGGGCGCCAAGGGGAGGGGAAGAGCAGCAAGAGCTTTCGGGGCTGGGCCCTTCCCTGCGGGAGCAGGAGCCCGACGTTCGCCCCCCCGGAAAAGAGGCTCGGCGGCGGCCGACGGGCCCCGAGGTGTCCCGCCTCTGGCAAAGCCCAGAGCCCCAGCGCTGCGGGGCCTGCGGATAGGGCGCCAAGGGGAGGGGAAGAGCAGCAAGAGCTTTCGGGGCTGGGCCCTTCCCTGCGGGAGCAGGAGCCCGACGTTCGCCCCCCCGGAAAAGAGGCTCGGCGGCGGCCGACGGGCCCCGAGGTGTCCCGCCTCTGGCAAAGCCCGGAGCCCCAGCGCTGCGGGGCCTGCGGATAGGGCGCCAAGGGGAGGGGAAGAGCAGCAAGAGCTTTCGGGGCTGGGCCCTTCCCTGCGGGAGCAGGAGCCCGACGTTCGCCCCCCCGGAAAAGAGGCTCGGCGGCGGCCGACGGGCCCCGAGGTGTCCCGCCTCTGGCAAAGCCCGGAGCCCCAGCGCTGCGGGGCCTGCGGATAGGGCGCCAAGGGGAGGGGAAGAGCAGCAAGAGCTTTCGGGGCTGGGCCCTTCCCTGCGCGAGCAGGAGCCCGACGTTCGCCCCCCCGGAAAAGAGGCTCGGCGGCGGCCGACGGGCCCCGAGGTGTCCCGCCTCTGGCAAAGCCCGGAGCCCCAGCGCTGCGGGGCCTGCGGATAGGGCGCCAAGGGGAGGGGAAGAGCAGCAAGAGCTTTCGGGGCTGGGCCCTTCCCTGCGCGAGCAGGAGCCCGACGTTCGCCCCCCCGGAAAAGAGGCTCGGCGGCGGCCGACGGGCCCCGAGGTGTCCCGCCTCTGGCAAAGCCCGGAGCCCCAGCGCTGCGGGGCCTGCGGATAGGGCGCCAAGGGGAGGGGAAGAGCAGCAAGAGCTTTCGGGGCTGGGCCCTTCCCTGCGGGAGCAGGAGCCCGACGTTCGCCCCCCCGGAAAAGAGGCTCGGCGGCGGCCGACGGGCCCCGAGGTGTCCCGCCTCTGGCAAAGCCCGGAGCCCCAGCGCTGCGGGGCCTGCGGATAGGGCGCCAAGGGGAGGGGAAGAGCAGCAAGAGCTTTCGGGGCTGGGCCCTTCCCTGCGGGAGCAGGAGCCCGACCTTCGCCCCCCCGGAAAAGAGGCTCGGCGGCGGCCGACGGGCCCCGAGGTGTCCCGCCTCTGGAAAAGCCCGGAGCCCCAGCGCTGCGGGGCCTGCGGATAGGGCGCCAAGGGGAGGGGAAGAGCAGCAAGAGCTTTCGGGGCTGGGCCCTTCCCTGCGGGAGCAGGAGCCCGACGTTCGCCTCCCCGGAAAAGAGGCTCGGCGGCGGCCGACGGGCCCCGAGGTGTCCCGCCTCTGGCAAAGCCCGGAGCCCCAGCGCTGCGGGGCCTGCGGATAGGGCGCCAAGGGGAGGGGAAGAGCAGCAAGAGCTTTCGGGGCTGGGCCCTTCCCTGCGGGAGCAGGAGCCCGACGTTCGCCCCCCCGGAAAAGAGGCTCGGCGGCGGCCGAGGGGCCCCGAGGTGTCCCGCCTCTGGCAAAGCCCGGAGCCCCAGCGCTGCGGGGCCTGCGGATAGGGCGCCAAGGGGAGGGGAAGAGCAGCAAGAGCTTTCGGGGCTGGGCCCTTCCCTGCGGGAGCAGGAGCCCGACGTTCGCCCCCCCGGAAAAGAGGCTCGGCGGCGGCCGAGGGGCCCCGAGGTGTCCCGCCTCTGGCAAAGCCCGGAGCCCCAGCGCTGCGGGGCCTGCGGATAGGGCGCCAAGGGGAGGGGAAGAGCAGCAAGAGCTTTCGGGGCTGGGCCCTTCCCTGCGGGAGCAGGAGCCCGACGTTCGCCCCCCCGGAAAAGAGGCTCGGCGGCGGCCGACGGGCCCCGAGGTGTCCCGCCTCTGGCAAAGCCCGGAGCCCCAGCGCTGCGGGGCCTGCGGATAGGGCGCCAAGGGGAGGGGAAGAGCAGCAAGAGCTTTCGGGGCTGGGCCCTTCCCTGCGGGAGCAGGAGCCCGACGTTCGCCCCCCCGGAAAAGAGGCTCGGCGGCGGCCGACGGGCCCCGAGGTGTCCCGCCTCTGGCAAAGCCCGGAGCCCCAGCGCTGCGGGGCCTGCGGATAGGGCGCCAAGGGGAGGGGAAGAGCAGCAAGAGCTTTCGGGGCTGGGCCCTTCCCTGCGGGAGCAGGAGCCCGACGTTCGCCCCCCCGGAAAAGAGGCTCGGCGGCGGCCGACGGGCCCCGAGGTGTCCCGCCTCTGGCAAAGCCCGGAGCCCCAGCGCTGCGGGGCCTGCGGATAGGGCGCCAAGGGGAGGGGAAGAGCAGCAAGAGCTTTCGGGGCTGGGCCCTTCCCTGCGGGAGCAGGAGCCCGACGTTCGCCCCCCCGGAAAAGAGGCTCGGCGGCGGCCGACGGGCCCCGAGGTGTCCCGCCTCTGGCAAAGCCCGGAGCCCCAGCGCTGCGGGGCCTGCGGATAGGGCGCCAAGGGGAGGGGAAGAGCAGCAAGAGCTTTCGGGGCTGGGCCCTTCCCTGCGGGAGCAGGAGCCCGACGTTCGCCCCCCCGGAAAAGAGGCTCGGCGGCGGCCGACGGGCCCCGAGGTGTCCCGCCTCTGGCAAAGCCCGGAGCCCCAGCGCTGCGGGGCCTGCGGATAGGGCGCCAAGGGGAGGGGAAGAGCAGCAAGAGCTTTCGGGGCTGGGCCCTTCCCTGCGGGAGCAGGAGCCCGACGTTCGCCCCCCCGGAAAAGAGGCTCGGCGGCGGCCGAGGGGCCCCGAGGTGTCCCGCCTCTGGCAAAGCCCGGAGCCCCAGCGCTGCGGGGCCTGCGGATAGGGCGCCAAGGGGAGGGGAAGAGCAGCAAGAGCTTTCGGGGCTGGGCCCTTCCCTGCGGGAGCAGGAGCCCGACGTTCGCCCCCCCGGAAAAGAGGCTCGGCGGCGGCCGACGGGCCCCGAGGTGTCCCGCCTCTGGCAAAGCCCGGAGCCCCAGCGCTGCGGGGCCTGCGGATAGGGCGCCAAGGGGAGGGGAAGAGCAGCAAGAGCTTTCGGGGCTGGGCCCTTCCCTGCGGGAGCAGGAGCCCGACGTTCGCCCCCCCGGAAAAGAGGCTCGGCGGCGGCCGACGGGCCCCGAGGTGTCCCGCCTCTGACAAAGCCCGGAGCCCCAGCGCTGCGGGGCCTGCGGATAGGGCGCCAAGGGGAGGGGAAGAGCAGCAAGAGCTTTCGGGGCTGGGCCCTTCCCTGCGGGAGCAGGAGCCCGACGTTCGCCCCCCCGGAAAAGAGGCTCGGCGGCGGCCGACGGGCCCCGAGGTGTCCCGCCTCTGGCAAAGCCCGGAGCCCCAGCGCTGCGGGGCCTGCGGATAGGGCGCCAAGGGGAGGGGAAGAGCAGCAAGAGCTTTCGGGGCTGGGCCCTTCCCTGCGGGAGCAGGAGCCCGACGTTCGCCCCCCCGGAAAAGAGGCTCGGCGGCGGCCGAGGGGCCCCGAGGTGTCCCGCCTCTGGCAAAGCCCGGAGCCCCAGCGCTGCGGGGCCTGCGGATAGGGCGCCAAGGGGAGGGGAAGAGCAGCAAGAGCTTTCGGGGCTGGGCCCTTCCCTGCGGGAGCAGGAGCCCGACCTTCGCCCCCCCGGAAAAGAGGCTCGGCGACGGCCGAGGGGCCCCGAGGTGTCCCGCCTCTGGCAAAGCCCGGAGCCCCAGCGCTGCGGGGCCTGCGGATAGGGCGCCAAGGGGAGGGGAAGAGCAGCAAGAGCTTTCGGGGCTGGGCCCTTCCCTGCGGGAGCAGGAGCCCGACGTTCGCCCCCCCGGAAAAGAGGCTCGGCGGCGGCCGACGGGCCCCGAGGTGTCCCGCCTCTGGCAAAGCCCGGAGCCCCAGCGCTGCGGGGCCTGCGGATAGGGCGCCAAGGGGAGGGGAAGAGCAGCAAGAGCTTTCGGGGCTGGGCCCTTCCCTGCGGGAGCAGGAGCCCGACGTTCGCCCCCCCGGAAAAGAGGCTCGGCGGCGGCCGACGGGCCCCGAGGTGTCCCGCCTCTGGCAAAGCCCGGAGCCCCAGCGCTGCGGGGCCTGCGGATAGGGCGCCAAGGGGAGGGGAAGAGCAGCAAGAGCTTTCGGGGCTGGGCCCTTCCCTGCGGGAGCAGGAGCCCGACGTTCGCCCCCCCGGAAAAGAGGCTCGGCGGCGGCCGAGGGGCCCCGAGGTGTCCCGCCTCTGGCAAAGCCCGGAGCCCCAGCGCTGCGGGGCCTGCGGATAGGGCGCCAAGGGGAGGGGAAGAGCAGCAAGAGCTTTCGGGGCTGGGCCCTTCCCTGCGGGAGCAGGAGCCCGACGTTCGCCCCCCCGGAAAAGAGGCTCGGCGGCGGCCGACGGGCCCCGAGGTGTCCCGCCTCTGGCAAAGCCCAGAGCCCCAGCGCTGCGGGGCCTGCGGATAGGGCGCCAAGGGGAGGGGAAGAGCAGCAAGAGCTTTCGGGGCTGGGCCCTTCCCTGCGGGAGCAGGAGCCCGACGTTCGCCCCCCCGGAAAAGAGGCTCGGCGGCGGCCGACGGGCCCCGAGGTGTCCCGCCTCTGGCAAAGCCCGGAGCCCCAGCGCTGCGGGGCCTGCGGATAGGGCGCCAAGGGGAGGGGAAGAGCAGCAAGAGCTTTCGGGGCTGGGCCCTTCCCTGCGGGAGCAGGAGCCCGACCTTGGCCCCCCCGGAAAAGAGGCTCGGCGGCGGCCGACGGGCCCCGAGGTGTCCCGCCTCTGGAAAAGCCCGGAGCCCCAGCGCTGCGGGGCCTGCGGATAGGGCGCCAAGGGGAGGGGAAGAGCAGCAAGAGCTTTCGGGGCTGGGCCCTTCCCTGCGGGAGCAGGAGCCCGACGTTCGCCCCCCCGGAAAAGAGGCTCGGCGATGGCCGACGGGCCCCGAGGTGTCCCGCCTCTGGCAAAGCCCGGAGCCCCAGCGCTGCGGGGCCTGCGGATAGGGCGCCAAGGGGAGGGGAAGAGCAGCAAGAGCTTTCGGGGCTGGGCCCTTCCCTGCGGGAGCAGGAGCCCGACGTTCGCCCCCCCGGAAAAGAGGCTCGGCGGCGTCCGAGGGGCCCCGAGGTGTCCCGCCTCTGGCAAAGCCCAGAGCCCCAGCGCTGCGGGGCCTGCGGATAGGGCGCCAAGGGGAGGGGAAGAGCAGCAAGAGCTTTCGGGGCTGGGCCCTTCCCTGCGGGAGCAGGAGCCCGACGTTTGCCCCCCCGGAAAAGAGGCTCGGCGGCGGCCGACGGGCCCCGAGGTGTCCTGCCTCTGGCAAAGCCCGGAGCCCCAGCGCTGCGGGGCCTGCGGATAGGGCGCCAAGGGGAGGGGAAGAGCAGCAAGAGCTTTCGGGGCTGGGCCCTTCCCTGCGGGAGCAGGAGCCCGACGTTCGCCCCCCCGGAAAAGAGGCTCGGCGGCGGCCGACGGGCCCCGAGGTGTCCCGCCTCTGGCAAAGCCCGGAGCCCCAGCGCTGCGGGGCCTGTGGATAGGGCGCCAAGGGGAGGGGAAGAGCAGCAAGAGCTTTCGGGGCTGGGCCCTTCCCTGCGGGAGCAGGAGCCCGACGTTCGCCCCCCCGGAAAAGAGGCTCGGCGGCGGCCGACGGGCCCCGAGGTGTCCCGCCTCTGGCAAAGCCCGGAGCCCCAGCGCTGCGGGGCCTGCGGATAGGGCGCCAAGGGGAGGGGAAGAGCAGCAAGAGCTTTCGGGGCTGGGCCCTTCCCTGCGGGAGCAGGAGCCCGACGTTCGCCCCCCCGGAAAAGAGGCTCGGCGGCGGCCGACGGGCCCCGAGGTGTCCCGCCTCTGGCAAAGCCCGGAGCCCCAGCGCTGCGGGGCCTGCGGATAGGGCGCCAAGGGGAGGGGAAGAGCAGCAAGAGCTTTCGGGGCTGGGCCCTTCCCTGCGGGAGCAGGAGCCCGACGTTCGCCCCCCCGGAAAAGAGGCTCGGCGGCGTCCGAGGGGCCCCGAGGTGTCCCGCCTCTGGCAAAGCCCGGAGCCCCAGCGCTGCGGGGCCTGCGGATAGGGCGCCAAGGGGAGGGGAAGAGCAGCAAGAGCTTTCGGGGCTGGGCCCTTCCCTGCGGGAGCAGGAGCCCGACGTTCGCCCCCCCGGAAAAGAGGCTCGGCGGCGGCCGACGGGCCCCGAGGTGTCCCGCCTCTGGCAAAGCCCGGAGCCCCAGCGCTGCGGGGCCTGCGGATAGGGCGCCAAGGGGAGGGGAAGAGCAGCAAGAGCTTTCGGGGCTGGGCCCTTCCCTGCGCGAGCAGGAGCCCGACGTTCGCCCCCCCGGAAAAGAGGCTCGGCGGCGGCCGAGGGGCCCCGAGGTGTCCCGCCTCTGGCAAAGCCCGGAGCCCCAGCGCTGCGGGGCCTGCGGATAGGGCGCCAAGGGGAGGGGAAGAGCAGCAAGAGCTTTCGGGGCTGGGCCCTTCCCTGCGGGAGCAGGAGCCCGACGTTCGCCCCCCCGGAAAAGAGGCTCGGCGGCGGCCGACGGGCCCCGAGGTGTCCCGCCTCTGGCAAAGCCCGGAGCCCCAGCGCTGCGGGGCCTGCGGATAGGGCGCCAAGGGGAGGGGAAGAGCAGCAAGAGCTTTCGGGGCTGGGCCCTTCCCTGCGGGAGCAGGAGCCCGACGTTCGCCCCCCCGGAAAAGAGGCTCGGCGGCGGCCGACGGGCCCCGAGGTGTCCCGCCTCTGGCAAAGCCCGGAGCCCCAGCGCTGCGGGGCCTGCGGATAGGGCGCCAAGGGGAGGGGAAGAGCAGCAAGAGCTTTCGGGGCTGGGCCCTTCCCTGCGGGAGCAGGAGCCCGACGTTCGCCCCCCCGGAAAAGAGGCTCGGCGGCGGCCGACGGGCCCCGAGGTGTCCCGCCTCTGGCAAAGCCCGGAGCCCCAGCGCTGCGGGGCCTGCGGATAGGGCGCCAAGGGGAGGGGAAGAGCAGCAAGAGCTTTCGGGGCTGGGCCCTTCCCTGCGGGAGCAGGAGCCCGACGTTCGCCCCCCCGGAAAAGAGGCTCGGCGGTGGCCGACGGGCCCCGAGGTGTCCCGCCTCTGGCAAAGCCCGGAGCCCCAGCGCTGCGGGGCCTGCGGATAGGGCGCCAAGGGGAGGGGAAGAGCAGCAAGAGCTTTCGGGGCTGGGCCCTTCCCTGCGGGAGCAGGAGCCCGACGTTCGCCCCCCCGGAAAAGAGGCTCGGCGACGGCCGACGGGCCCCGAGGTGTCCCGCCTCTGGCAAAGCCCGGAGCCCCAGCGCTGCGGGGCCTGCGGATAGGGCGCCAAGGGGAGGGGAAGAGCAGCAAGAGCTTTCGGGGCTGGGCCCTTCCCTGCGGGAGCAGGAGCCCGACGTTCGCCCCCCCGGAAAAGAGGCTCGGCGGCGGCCGACGGGCCCCGAGGTGTCCCGCCTCTGGCAAAGCCCGGAGCCCCAGCGCTGCGGGGCCTGCGGATAGGGCGCCAAGGGGAGGGGAAGAGCAGCAAGAGCTTTCGGGGCTGGGCCCTTCCCTGTGGGAGCAGGAGCCCGACGTTCGCCCCCCCGGAAAAGAGGCTCGGCGGTGGCCGACGGGCCCCGAGGTGTCCCGCCTCTGGCAAAGCCCGGAGCCCCAGCGCTGCGGGGCCTGCGGATAGGGCGCCAAGGGGAGGGGAAGAGCAGCAAGAGCTTTCGGGGCTGGGCCCTTCCCTGCGGGAGCAGGAGCCCGACGTTCGCCCCCCCGGAAAAGAGGCTCGGCGGCGGCCGACGGGCCCCGAGGTGTCCCGCCTCTGGCAAAGCCCAGAGCCCCAGCGCTGCGGGGCCTGCGGATAGGGCGCCAAGGGGAGGGGAAGAGCAGCAAGAGCTTTCGGGGCTGGGCCCTTCCCTGCGGGAGCAGGAGCCCGACGTTCGCCCCCCCGGAAAAGAGGCTCGGCGGCGGCCGACGGGCCCCGAGGTGTCCCGCCTCTGGCAAAGCCCGGAGCCCCAGCGCTGCGGGGCCTGCGGATAGGGCGCCAAGGGGAGGGGAAGAGCAGCAAGAGCTTTCGGGGCTGGGCCCTTCCCTGCGGGAGCAGGAGCCCGACGTTCGCCCCCCCGGAAAAGAGGCTCGGCGGCGGCCGACGGGCCCCGAGGTGTCCCGCCTCTGGCAAAGCCCGGAGCCCCAGCGCTGCGGGGCCTGCGGATAGGGCGCCAAGGGGAGGGGAAGAGCAGCAAGAGCTTTCGGGGCTGGGCCCTTCCCTGCGGGAGCAGGAGCCCGACGTTCGCCCCCCCGGAAAAGAGGCTCGGCGGCGGCCGACGGGCCCCGAGGTGTCCCGCCTCTGGCAAAGCCCGGAGCCCCAGCGCTGCGGGGCCTGCGGATAGGGCGCCAAGGGGAGGGGAAGAGCAGCAAGAGCTTTCGGGGCTGGGCCCTTCCCTGCGGGAGCAGGAGCCCGACGTTCGCCCCCCCGGAAAAGAGGCTCGGCGGCGGCCGACGGGCCCCGAGGTGTCCCGCCTCTGGAAAAGCCCGGAGCCCCAGCGCTGCGGGGCCTGCGGATAGGGCGCCAAGGGGAGGGGAAGAGCAGCAAGAGCTTTCGGGGCTGGGCCCTTCCCTGCGGGAGCAGGAGCCCGACGTTCGCCCCCCCGGAAAAGAGGCTCGGCGGCGGCCGACGGGCCCCGAGGTGTCCCGCCTCTGGCAAAGCCCGGAGCCCCAGCGCTGCGGGGCCTGTGGATAGGGCGCCAAGGGGAGGGGAAGAGCAGCAAGAGCTTTCGGGGCTGGGCCCTTCCCTGCGGGAGCAGGAGCCCGACGTTCGCCCCCCCGGAAAAGAGGCTCGGCGGCGGCCGACGGGCCCCGAGGTGTCCCGCCTCTGGCAAAGCCCGGAGCCCCAGCGCTGCGGGGCCTGCGGATAGGGCGCCAAGGGGAGGGGAAGAGCAGCAAGAGCTTTCGGGGCTGGGCCCTTCCCTGCGGGAGCAGGAGCCCGACGTTCGCCCCCCCGGAAAAGAGGCTCGGCGGCGGCCGACGGGCCCCGAGGTGTCCCGCCTCTGGCAAAGCCCGGAGCCCCAGCGCTGCGGGGCCTGCGGATAGGGCGCCAAGGGGAGGGGAAGAGCAGCAAGAGCTTTCGGGGCTGGGCCCTTCCCTGCGGGAGCAGGAGCCCGACGTTCGCCCCCCCGGAAAAGAGGCTCGGCGGCGGCCGAGGGGCCCCGAGGTGTCCCGCCTCTGGCAAAGCCCGGAGCCCCAGCGCTGCGGGGCCTGCGGATAGGGCGCCAAGGGGAGGGGAAGAGCAGCAAGAGCTTTCGGGGCTGGGCCCTTCCCTGCGGGAGCAGGAGCCCGACGTTCGCCCCCCCGGAAAAGAGGCTCGGCGGCGGCCGACGGGCCCCGAGGTGTCCCGCCTCTGGCAAAGCCCGGAGCCCCAGCGCTGCGGGGCCTGCGGATAGGGCGCCAAGGGGAGGGGAAGAGCAGCAAGAGCTTTCGGGGCTGGGCCCTTCCCTGCGCGAGCAGGAGCCCGACGTTCGCCCCCCCGGAAAAGAGGCTCGGCGGCGGCCGACGGGCCCCGAGGTGTCCCGCCTCTGGCAAAGCCCGGAGCCCCAGTGCTGCGGGGCCTGCGGATAGGGCGCCAAGGGGAGGGGAAGAGCAGCAAGAGCTTTCGGGGCTGGGCCCTTCCCTGCGGGAGCAGGAGCCCGACGTTCGCCCCCCCGGAAAAGAGGCTCGGCGACGGCCGAGGGGCCCCGAGGTGTCCCGCCTCTGGCAAAGCCCGGAGCCCCAGCGCTGCGGGGCCTGCGGATAGGGCGCCAAGGGGAGGGGAAGAGCAGCAAGAGCTTTCGGGGCTGGGCCCTTCCCTGCGGGAGCAGGAGCCCGACCTTCGCCCCCCCGGAAAAGAGGCTCGGCGGCGGCCGACGGGCCCCGAGGTGTCCCGCCTCTGGCAAAGCCCGGAGCCCCAGCGCTGCGGGGCCTGCGGATAGGGCGCCAAGGGGAGGGGAAGAGCAGCAAGAGCTTTCGGGGCTGGGCCCTTCCCTGCGGGAGCAGGAGCCCGACGTTCGCCCCCCCGGAAAAGAGGCTCGGCGGCGGCCGACGGGCCCCGAGGTGTCCCGCCTCTGGCAAAGCCCGGAGCCCCAGCGCTGCGGGGCCTGCGGATAGGGCGCCAAGGGGAGGGAAGAGCAGCAAGAGCTTTCGGGGCTGGGCCCTTCCCTGCGGGAGCAGGAGCCCGACGTTCGCCCCCCCGGAAAAGAGGCTCGGCGGCGGCCGACGGGCCCCGAGGTGTCCCGCCTCTGGCAAAGCCCGGAGCCCCAGCGCTGCGGGGCCTGCGGATAGGGCGCCAAGGGGAGGGGAAGAGCAGCAAGAGCTTTCGGGGCTGGGCCCTTCCCTGCGGGAGCAGGAGCCCGACGTTCGCCCCCCCGGAAAAGAGGCTCGGCGGCGGCCGAGGGGCCCCGAGGTGTCCCGCCTCTGGCAAAGCCCGGAGCCCCAGCGCTGCGGGGCCTGCGGATAGGGCGCCAAGGGGAGGGGAAGAGCAGCAAGAGCTTTCGGGGCTGGGCCCTTCCCTGCGGGAGCAGGAGCCCGACGTTCGCCCCCCCGGAAAAGAGGCTCGGCGGCGGCCGACGGGCCCCGAGGTGTCCCGCCTCTGGCAAAGCCCGGAGCCCCAGCGCTGCGGGGCCTGCGGATAGGGCGCCAAGGGGAGGGGAAGAGCAGCAAGAGCTTTCGGGGCTGGGCCCTTCCCTGCGGGAGCAGGAGCCCGACCTTCGCCCCCCCGGAAAAGAGGCTCGGCGGCGGCCGAGGGGCCCCGAGGTGTCCCGCCTCTGGCAAAGCCCGGAGCCCCAGCGCTGCGGGGCCTGCGGATAGGGCGCCAAGGGGAGGGGAAGAGCAGCAAGAGCTTTCGGGGCTGGGCCCTTCCCTGCGGGAGCAGGAGCCCGACGTTCGCCCCCCCGGAAAAGAGGCTCGGCGGCGGCCGACGGGCCCCGAGGTGTCCCGCCTCTGGCAAAGCCCGGAGCCCCAGCGCTGCGGGGCCTGCAGGATAGGGCGCCAAGGGGAGGGGAAGAGCAGCAAGAGCTTTCGGGGCTGGGCCCTTCCCTGCGGGAGCAGGAGCCCGACGTTCGCCCCCCCGGAAAAGAGGCTCGGCGGCGGCCGACGGGCCCCGAGGTGTCCCGCCTCTGGCAAAGCCCGGAGCCCCAGCGCTGCGGGGCCTGCGGATAGGGCGCCAAGGGGAGGGGAAGAGCAGCAAGAGCTTTCGGGGCTGGGCCCTTCCCTGCGGGAGCAGGAGCCCGACGTTCGCCCCCCCGGAAAAGAGGCTCGGTGGCGGCCGACGGGCCCCGAGGTGTCCCGCCTCTGGCAAAGCCCGGAGCCCCAGCGCTGCGGGGCCTGCGGATAGGGCGCCAAGGGGAGGGGAAGAGCAGCAAGAGCTTTCGGGGCTGGGCCCTTCCCTGCGGGAGCAGGAGCCCGACGTTCGCCCCCCCGGAAAAGAGGCTCGGCGGCGGCCGACGGGCCCCGAGGTGTCCCGCCTCTGGCAAAGCCCGGAGCCCCAGCGCTGCGGGGCCTGCGGATAGGGCGCCAAGGGGAGGGGAAGAGCAGCAAGAGCTTTCGGGGCTGGGCCCTTCCCTGCGGGAGCAGGAGCCCGACGTTCGCCCCCCCGGAAAAGAGGCTCGGCGGCGGCCGACGGGCCCCGAGGTGTCCCGCCTCTGGCAAAGCCCGGAGCCCCAGCGCTGCGGGGCCTGCGGATAGGGCGCCAAGGGGAGGGGAAGAGCAGCAAGAGCTTTCGGGGCTGGGCCCTTCCCTGCGGGAGCAGGAGCCCGACCTTCGCCCCCCCGGAAAAGAGGCTCGGCGACGGCCGAGGGGCCCCGAGGTGTCCCGCCTCTGGCAAAGCCCGGAGCCCCAGCGCTGCGGGGCCTGCGGATAGGGCGCCAAGGGGAGGGGAAGAGCAGCAAGAGCTTTCGGGGCTGGGCCCTTCCCTGCGGGAGCAGGAGCCCGACGTTCGCCCCCCCGGAAAAGAGGCTCGGCGGCGGCCGACGGGCCCCGAGGTGTCCCGCCTCTGGCAAAGCCCGGAGCCCCAGCGCTGCGGGGCCTGCGGATAGGGCGCCAAGGGGAGGGGAAGAGCAGCAAGAGCTTTCGGGGCTGGGCCCTTCCCTGCGGGAGCAGGAGCCCGACGTTCGCCCCCCCGGAAAAGAGGCTCGGCGGCGGCCGACGGGCCCCGAGGTGTCCCGCCTCTGGCAAAGCCCGGAGCCCCAGCGCTGCGGGGCCTGCGGATAGGGCGCCAAGGGGAGGGGAAGAGCAGCAAGAGCTTTCGGGGCTGGGCCCTTCCCTGCGGGAGCAGGAGCCCGACGTTCGCCCCCCCGGAAAAGAGGCTCGGCGGCGGCCGAGGGGCCCCGAGGTGTCCCGCCTCTGGCAAAGCCCGGAGCCCCAGCGCTGCGGGGCCTGCGGATAGGGCGCCAAGGGGAGGGGAAGAGCAGCAAGAGCTTTCGGGGCTGGGCCCTTCCCTGTGGGAGCAGGAGCCCGACGTTCGCCCCCCCGGAAAAGAGGCTCGGCGGCGGCCGACGGGCCCCGAGGTGTCCCGCCTCTGGCAAAGCCCGGAGCCCCAGCGCTGCGGGGCCTGCGGATAGGGCGCCAAGGGGAGGGGAAGAGCAGCAAGAGCTTTCGGGGCTGGGCCCTTCCCTGCGGGAGCAGGAGCCCGACGTTCGCCCCCCCGGAAAAGAGGCTCGGCGGCGGCCGACGGGCCCCGAGGTGTCCCGCCTCTGGCAAAGCCCGGAGCCCCAGCGCTGCGGGGCCTGCGGATAGGGCGCCAAGGGGAGGGGAAGAGCAGCAAGAGCTTTCGGGGCTGGGCCCTTCCCTGCGGGAGCAGGAGCCCGACCTTCGCCCCCCCGGAAAAGAGGCTCGGCGGCGGCCGACGGGCCCCGAGGTGTCCCGCCTCTGGAAAAGCCCGGAGCCCCAGCGCTGCGGGGCCTGCGGATAGGGCGCCAAGGGGAGGGGAAGAGCAGCAAGAGCTTTCGGGGCTGGGCCCTTCCCTGCGGGAGCAGGAGCCCGACGTTCGCCCCCCCGGAAAAGAGGCTCGGCGATGGCCGACGGGCCCCGAGGTGTCCCGCCTCTGGCAAAGCCCGGAGCCCCAGCGCTGCGGGGCCTGCGGATAGGGCGCCAAGGGGAGGGGAAGAGCAGCAAGAGCTTTCGGGGCTGGGCCCTTCCCTGCGGGAGCAGGAGCCCGACGTTCGCCCCCCCGGAAAAGAGGCTCGGCGGCGGCCGAGGGGCCCCGAGGTGTCCCGCCTCTGGCAAAGCCCGGAGCCCCAGCGCTGCGGGGCCTGCGGATAGGGCGCCAAGGGGAGGGGAAGAGCAGCAAGAGCTTTCGGGGCTGGGCCCTTCCCTGCGGGAGCAGGAGCCCGACGTTTGCCCCCCCGGAAAAGAGGCTCGGCGGCGGCCGACGGGCCCCGAGGTGTCCTGCCTCTGGCAAAGCCCGGAGCCCCAGCGCTGCGGGGCCTGCGGATAGGGCGCCAAGGGGAGGGGAAGAGCAGCAAGAGCTTTCGGGGCTGGGCCCTTCCCTGCGGGAGCAGGAGCCCGACGTTCGCCCCCCCGGAAAAGAGGCTCGGCGGCGGCCGACGGGCCCCGAGGTGTCCCGCCTCTGGCAAAGCCCGGAGCCCCAGCGCTGCGGGGCCTGCGGATAGGGCGCCAAGGGGAGGGGAAGAGCAGCAAGAGCTTTCGGGGCTGGGCCCTTCCCTGCGGGAGCAGGAGCCCGACCTTCGCCCCCCCGGAAAAGAGGCTCGGCGGCGGCCGACGGGCCCCGAGGTGTCCCGCCTCTGGAAAAGCCCGGAGCCCCAGCGCTGCGGGGCCTGCGGATAGGGCGCCAAGGGGAGGGGAAGAGCAGCAAGAGCTTTCGGGGCTGGGCCCTTCCCTGCGGGAGCAGGAGCCCGACCTTCGCCCCCCCGGAAAAGAGGCTCGGCGGCGGCCGACGGGCCCCGAGGTGTCCCGCCTCTGGCAAAGCCCGGAGCCCCAGCGCTGCGGGGCCTGCGGATAGGGCGCCAAGGGGAGGGGAAGAGCAGCAAGAGCTTTCGGGGCTGGGCCCTTCCCTGCGGGAGCAGGAGCCCGACGTTCGCCCCCCCGGAAAAGAGGCTCGGCGGCGGCCGACGGGCCCCGAGGTGTCCCGCCTCTGGCAAAGCCCGGAGCCCCAGCGCTGCGGGGCCTGCGGATAGGGCGCCAAGGGGAGGGGAAGAGCAGCAAGAGCTTTCGGGGCTGGGCCCTTCCCTGCGGGAGCAGGAGCCCGACGTTCGCCCCCCCGGAAAAGAGGCTCGGCGGCGGCCGACGGGCCCCGAGGTGTCCCGCCTCTGGCAAAGCCCGGAGCCCCAGCGCTGCGGGGCCTGCGGATAGGGCGCCAAGGGGAGGGGAAGAGCAGCAAGAGCTTTCGGGGCTGGGCCCTTCCCTGCGCGAGCAGGAGCCCGACGTTCGCCCCCCCGGAAAAGAGGCTCGGCGGCGGCCGACGGGCCCCGAGGTGTCCCGCCTCTGGCAAAGCCCGGAGCCCCAGCGCTGCGGGGCCTGCGGATAGGGCGCCAAGGGGAGGGGAAGAGCAGCAAGAGCTTTCGGGGCTGGGCCCTTCCCTGCGGGAGCAGGAGCCCGACCTTCGCCCCCCCGGAAAAGAGGCTCGGCGGCGGCCGACGGGCCCCGAGGTGTCCCGCCTCTGGCAAAGCCGGAGCCCCAGCGCTGCGGGGCCTGCGGATAGGGCGCCAAGGGGAGGGGAAGAGCAGCAAGAGCTTTCGGGGCTGGGCCCTTCCCTGCGGGAGCAGGAGCCCGACGTTCGCCCCCCCGGAAAAGAGGCTCGGCGGCGGCCGACGGGCCCCGAGGTGTCCCGCCTCTGGCAAAGCCCGGAGCCCCAGCGCTGCGGGGCCTGCGGATAGGGCGCCAAGGGGAGGGGAAGAGCAGCAAGAGCTTTCGGGGCTGGGCCCTTCCCTGCGGGAGCAGGAGCCCGACCTTCGCCCCCCCGGAAAAGAGGCTCGGCGGCGGCCGACGGGCCCCGAGGTGTCCCGCCTCTGGCAAAGCCCGGAGCCCCAGCGCTGCGGGGCCTGCGGATAGGGCGCCAAGGGGAGGGGAAGAGCAGCAAGAGCTTTCGGGGCTGGGCCCTTCCCTGCGGGAGCAGGAGCCCGACGTTCGCCCCCCCGGAAAAGAGGCTCGGCGGCGGCCGACGGGCCCCGAGGTGTCCCGCCTCTGGCAAAGCCCGGAGCCCCAGCGCTGCGGGGCCTGCGGATAGGGCGCCAAGGGGAGGGGAAGAGCAGCAAGAGCTTTCGGGGCTGGGCCCTTCCCTGCGGGAGCAGGAGCCCGACGTTCGCCCCCCCGGAAAAGAGGCTCGGCGGCGGCCGAGGGGCCCCGAGGTGTCCCGCCTCTGGCAAAGCCCGGAGCCCCAGCGCTGCGGGGCCTGCGGATAGGGCGCCAAGGGGAGGGGAAGAGCAGCAAGAGCTTTCGGGGCTGGGCCCTTCCCTGCGGGAGCAGGAGCCCGACCTTCGCCCCCCCGGAAAAGAGGCTCGGCGGCGGCCGACGGGCCCCGAGGTGTCCCGCCTCTGGCAAAGCCCGGAGCCCCAGCGCTGCGGGGCCTGCGGATAGGGCGCCAAGGGGAGGGGAAGAGCAGCAAGAGCTTTCGGGGCTGGGCCCTTCCCTGCGGGAGCAGGAGCCCGACCTTCGCCCCCCCGGAAAAGAGGCTCGGCGGCGGCCGACGGGCCCCGAGGTGTCCCGCCTCTGGCAAAGCCCGGAGCCCCAGCGCTGCGGGGCCTGCGGATAGGGCGCCAAGGGGAGGGGAAGAGCAGCAAGAGCTTTCGGGGCTGGGCCCTTCCCTGCGGGAGCAGGAGCCCGACGTTCGCCCCCCGGAAAAGAGGCTCGGCGGCGGCCGACGGGCCCCGAGGTGTCCCGCCTCTGGCAAAGCCCGGAGCCCCAGCGCTGCGGGGCCTGCGGATAGGGCGCCAAGGGGAGGGGAAGAGCAGCAAGAGCTTTCGGGGCTGGGCCCTTCCCTGCGGGAGCAGGAGCCCGACCTTCGCCCCCCCGGAAAAGAGGCTCGGCGGCGGCCGACGGGCCCCGAGGTGTCCCGCCTCTGGCAAAGCCCGGAGCCCCAGCGCTGCGGGGCCTGCGGATAGGGCGCCAAGGGGAGGGGAAGAGCAGCAAGAGCTTTCGGGGCTGGGCCCTTCCCTGCGGGAGCAGGAGCCCGACCTTCGCCCCCCCGGAAAAGAGGCTCGGCGGCGGCCGACGGGGCCCCGAGGTGTCCCGCCTCTGGCAAAGCCCGGAGCCCCAGCGCTGCGGGGCCTGCGGATAGGGCGCCAAGGGGAGGGGAAGAGCAGCAAGAGCTTTCGGGGCTGGGCCCTTCCCTGCGGGAGCAGGAGCCCGACCTTCGCCCCCCCGGAAAAGAGGCTCGGCGGCGGCCGACGGGCCCCGAGGTGTCCCGCCTCTGGCAAAGCCCGGAGCCCCAGCGCTGCGGGGCCTGCGGGTAGGGCGATACTCGCTAGACTGCCCTTCCCTGGGAGCAGGAGCCCGACCTTCGCCCCGGAAGAGGCTCGGCGGCGCGCGGGCCCCGAGGTCCGCACGCTGCGGGCCGGGGGGCGCCGCCT
>NW_027439628.1:0-22500 GCF_964188355.1 Buteo buteo
GTTAGGGGTTAGGGGTTAGGGGTTAGGCTTAGGGTTAGCGTTACGGTTAGGGGTTAGGGGTTAGGGTTAGGGTTAGGGTTAGGGTTAGGGTTAGGGCTAGGGTTAGGGTTAGGGTTAGGGTTACGGCTAGGGTTAGGGTTAGGGTTAGGTTAGGCTTAGGGTTAGGAGTTAGGGTTAGGGTTTCTATTAGGTTAGTTTTAAGGGCTAAGGTTAGTTTTAGGGTTAAGGTTGGGTTAGGGTTAGGATTAGGGTTAGGGTACGACTTAGGGCTAGGGTTAGGGCTAGGGTTAGGGTTAGGGTTAGGGTTAGGGTTAGGGTTTAGGGTTATGGTTAGGGTTAGGGGTTAGGGGTTAGGGGTTAGGCTTAGGGTTAGCGTTACGGTTAGGGGTTAGGGGTTAGGGTTAGGGCTAAGGTTAGGGTTAGGGTTAGGGTTAGGGTTAGGGCTAGGGTTAGGGTTAGGGTTAGGGTTACGGCTAGGGTTAGGGTTAGGGTTAGGTTAGGCTTAGGGTTAGGAGTTAGGGTTAGGGTTTCTATTAGGTTAGTTTTAAGGGCTAAGGTTAGTTTTAGGGTTAAGGTTGGGTTAGGGTTAGGATTAGGGTTAGGGTACGACTTAGGGCTAGGGTTAGGGCTAGGGTTAGGGTTAGGGTTAGGGTTAGGGTTTAGGGTTATGGTTAGGGTTAGGGGTTAGGGGTTAGGGGTTAGGCTTAGGGTTAGCGTTACGGTTAGGGGTTAGGGGTTAGGGTTAGGGCTAAGGTTAGGGTTAGGGTTAGGGTTAGGGTTAGGGCTAGGGTTAGGGTTAGGGTTAGGGTTACGGCTAGGGTTAGGGTTAGGGTTAGGTTAGGCTTAGGGTTAGGAGTTAGGGTTAGGGTTTCTATTAGGTTAGTTTTAAGGGCTAAGGTTAGTTTTAGGGTTAAGGTTGGGTTAGGGTTAGGATTAGGGTTAGGGTACGACTTAGGGCTAGGGTTAGGGCTAGGGTTAGGGTTAGGGTTAGGGTTAGGGTTTAGGGTTAGGGTTAGGGTTAGGGGTTAGGGGTTAGGGGTTAGGCTTAGGGTTAGCGTTACGGTTAGGGGTTAGGGGTTAGGGTTAGGGCTAAGGTTAGGGTTAGGGTTAGGGTTAGGGTTAGGGCTAGGGTTAGGGTTAGGGTTAGGGTTACGGCTAGGGTTAGGGTTAGGGTTAGGTTAGGCTTAGGGTTAGGAGTTAGGGTTAGGGTTTCTATTAGGTTAGTTTTAAGGCCTAAGGTTAGTTTTAGGGTTAAGGTTGGGTTAGGGTTAGGATTAGGGTTAGGGTACGACTTAGGGCTAGGGTTAGGGCTAGGGTTAGGGTTAGGGTTAGGGTTAGGGTTTAGGGTTATGGTTAGGGTTAGGGGTTAGGGGTTAGGGGTTAGGCTTAGGGTTAGCGTTACGGTTAGGGGTTAGGGGTTAGGGTTAGGGCTAAGGTTAGGGTTAGGGTTAGGGTTAGGGTTAGGGCTAGGGTTAGGGTTAGGGTTAGGGTTACGGCTAGGGTTAGGGTTAGGGTTAGGTTAGGCTTAGGGTTAGGAGTTAGGGTTAGGGTTTCTATTAGGTTAGTTTTAAGGGCTAAGGTTAGTTTTAGGGTTAAGGTTGGGTTAGGGTTAGGATTAGGGTTAGTGTACGACTTAGGGCTAGGGTTAGGGCTAGGGTTTGGGTTAGGGTTAGGGTTAAGGTTTAGGGTTATGGTTAGGGTTAGGGGTTAGGGGTTAGGGGTTAGGCTTAGGGTTAGCGTTACGGTTAGGGGTTAGGGGTTAGGGTTAGGGCTAAGGTTAGGGTTAGGGTTAGGGTTAGGGCTAGGGTTAGGGTTAGGGTTAGGGTTACGGCTAGGGTTAGGGTTAGGGTTAGGTTAGGCTTAGGGTTAGGGTTAGGGTTTCTATTAGGTTAGTTTTAAGGGCTAAGGTTAGTTTTAGGGTTAAGGTTGGGTTAGGGTTAGGATTAGGGTTAGGGTACGACTTAGGGCTAGGGTTAGGGCTAGGGTTAGGGTTAGGGTTAGGGTTAGGGTTTAGGGTTATGGTTAGGGTTAGGGGTTAGGGGTTAGGGGTTAGGCTTAGGGTTAGCGTTACGGTTAGGGGTTAGGGGTTAGGGTTAGGGCTAAAGTTAGGCTTAGGGTTAGGGTTAGGGTTAGGGCTAGGGTTAGGGTTAGGGTTAGGGTTACGGCTAGGGTTAGGGTTAGGGTTAGGTTAGGCTTAGGGTTAGGAGTTAGGGTTTCTATTAGGTTAGTTTTAAGGGCTAAGGTTAGTTTTAGGGTTAAGGTTGGGTTAGGGTTAGGATTAGGGTTAGGGTACGACTTAGGGCTAGGGTTAGGGCTAGGGTTAGGGTTAGGGTTAGGGTTAGGGTTTAGGGTTATGGTTAGGGTTAGGGGTTAGGGGTTAGGGGTTAGGCTTAGGGTTAGCGTTACGGTTAGGGGTTAGGGGTTAGGGTTAGGGCTAAGGTTAGGGTTAGGGTTAGGGCTAGGGTTAGGGTTAGGGTTAGGGTTACGGCTAGGGTTAGGCTTAGGGTTAGGAGTTAGGGTTAGGGTTTCTATTAGGTTAGTTTTAAGGGCTAAGGTTAGTTTTAGGGTTAAGGTTGGGTTAGGGTTAGGATTAGGGTTAGGGTACGACTTAGGGCTAGGGTTAGGGCTAGGGTTAGGGTTAGGGTTAGGGTTAGGGTTTAGGGTTATGGTTAGGGTTAGGGGTTAGGGGTTAGGGGTTAGGCTTAGGGTTAGCGTTACGGTTAGGGGTTAGGGGTTAGGGTTAGGGCTAAGGTTAGGGTTAGTGTTAGGGTTAGGGTTAGGGCTAGGGTTAGGGTTAGGGTTAGGGTTACGGCTAGGGTTAGGGTTAGGGTTAGGTTAGGCTTAGGGTTAGGAGTTAGGGTTAGGGTTTCTATTAGGTTAGTTTTAAGGGCTAAGGTTAGTTTTAGGGTTAAGGTTGGGTTAGGGTTAGGATTAGGGTTAGGGTACGACTTAGGGCTAGGGTTAGGGCTAGGGTTAGGGTTAGGGTTTAGGGTTATGGTTAGGGTTAGGGGTTAGGGGTTAGGCTTAGGGTTAGCGTTACGGTTAGGGGTTAGGGGTTAGGGTTAGGGCTAAGGTTAGGGTTAGGGTTAGGGTTAGGGTTAGGGCTAGGGTTAGGGTTAGGGTTAGGGTTACGGCTAGGGTTAGGGTTAGGGTTAGGTTAGGCTTAGGGTTAGGAGTTAGGGTTAGGGTTTCTATTAGGTTAGTCTTAAGGGCTAAGGTTAGTTTTAGGGTTAAGGTTGGGTTAGGGTTAGGATTAGGGTTAGGGTACGACTTAGGGCTAGGGTTAGGGCTAGGGTTAGGGTTAGGGTTAGGGTTAGGGTTTAGGGTTATGGTTAGGGTTAGGGGTTAGGGGTTAGGGGTTAGGCTTAGGGTTAGCGTTACGGTTAGGGGTTAGGGGTTAGGGTTAGGGCTAAGGTTAGGGTTAGGGTTAGGGTTAGGGTTAGGGCTAGGGTTAGGGTTAGGGTTAGGGTTACGGCTAGGGTTAGGGTTAGGGTTAGGTTAGGCTTAGGGTTAGGAGTTAGGGTTAGGGTTTCTATTAGGTTAGTTTTAAGGGCTAAGGTTAGTTTTAGGGTTAAGGTTGGGTTAGGGTTAGGATTAGGGTTAGGGTACGACTTAGGGCTAGGGTTAGGGCTAGGGTTAGGGTTAGGGTTAGGGTTAGGGTTTAGGGTTATGGTTAGGGTTAGGGGTTAGGGGTTAGGGGTTAGGCTTAGGGTTAGCGTTACGGTTAGGGGTTAGGGGTTAGGGTTAGGGCTAAGGTTAGGGTTAGGGTTAGGGTTAGGGTTAGGGCTAGGGTTAGGGTTAGGGTTAGGGTTAGGGTTAGGTTAGGCTTAGGGTTAGGAGTTAGGGTTAGGGTTTCTATTAGGTTAGTTTTAAGGGCTAAGGTTAGTTTTAGGGTTAAGGTTGGGTTAGGGTTAGGATTAGGGTTAGGGTACGACTTAGGGCTAGGGTTAGGGCTAGGGTTAGGGTTAGGGTTAGGGTTTAGGGTTATGGTTAGGGTTAGGGGTTAGGGGTTAGGGGTTAGGCTTAGGGTTAGCGTTACGGTTAGGGGTTAGGGGTTAGGGTTAGGGCTAAGGGTAGGGTTAGGGTTAGGGTTAGGGTTAGGGCTAGGGTTAGGGTTAGGGTTAGGGTTACGGCTAGGGTTAGGGTTAGGGTTAGGTTAGGCTTAGGGTTAGGAGTTAGGGTTAGGGTTTCTATTAGGTTAGTTTTAAGGGCTAAGGTTAGTTTTAGGGTTAAGGTTGGGTTAGGGTTAGGATTAGGGTTAGGGTACGACTTAGGGCTAGGGTTAGGGCTAGGGTTAGGGTTAGGGTTAGGGTTAGGGTTTAGGGTTATGGTTAGGGTTAGGGGTTAGGGGTTAGGGGTTAGGCTTAGGGTTAGCGTTACGGTTAGGGGTTAGGGGTTAGGGTTAGGGCTAAGGTTAGGGTTAGGGTTAGGGTTAGGGTTAGGGCTAGGGTTAGGGTTAGGGTTAGGGTTACGGCTAGGGTTAGGGTTAGGGTTAGGTTTAGGCTTAGAGTTAGGAGTTAGGGTTAGGGTTTCTATTAGGTTAGTTTTAAGGGCTAAGGTTAGTTTTAGGGTTAAGGTTGGGTTAGGGTTAGGGTTAGGGTTACGGCTAGGGTTAGGGTTAGGGTTAGGTTTAGGCTTAGAGTTAGGAGTTAGGGTTAGGGTTTCTATTAGGTTAGTTTTAAGGGCTAAGGTTAGTTTTAGGGTTAAGGTTGGGTTAGGGTTAGGATTAGGGTTAGGGTACGACTTAGGGCTAGGGTTAGGGCTAGGGTTAGGGTTAGGGTTTAGGGTTATGGTTAGGGTTAGGGGTTAGGGGTTAGGGGTTAGGCTTAGGGTTAGCGTTACGGTTAGGGGTTAGGGGTTAGGGTTAGGGCTAAGGTTAGGGTTAGGGTTAGGGTTAGGGTTAGGGCTAGGGTTAGGGTTAGGGTTAGGGTTACGGCTAGGGTTAGGGTTAGGGTTAGGTTAGGCTTAGGGTTAGGAGTTAGGGTTAGGGTTTCTGTTAGGTTAGTTTTAAGGGCTAAGGTTAGTTTTAGGGTTAAGGTTGGGTTAGGCTTAGGATTAGGGTTAGGGTACGACTTAGGGCTAGGGTTAGGGCTAGGGTTAGGGTTAGGGTTAGGGTTAGGGTTTAGGGTTATGGTTAGGGTTAGGGGTTAGGGGTTAGGGGTTAGGCTTAGGGTTAGCGTTACGGTTAGGGGTTAGGGGTTAGGGTTAGGGCTAAGGTTAGGGTTAGGGTTAGGGTTAGGGTTAGGGCTAGGGTTAGGGTTAGGGTTAGGGTTACGGCTAGGGTTAGGGTTAGGGTTAGGTTAGGCTTAGGGTTAGGAGTTAGGGTTAGGGTTTCTATTAGGTTAGTTTTAAGGGCTAAGGTTAGTTTTAGGGTTAAGGTTGGGTTAGGGTTAGGATTAGGGTTAGGGTACGACTTAGGGCTAGGGTTAGGGCTAGGGTTAGGGTTAGGGTTAGGGTTAGGGTTTAGGGTTATGGTTAGGGTTAGGGGTTAGGGGTTAGGGGTTAGGCTTAGGGTTAGCGTTACGGTTAGGGGTTAGGGGTTAGGGTTAGGGCTAAGGTTAGGGTTAGGGTTAGGGTTAGGGTTAGGGCTAGGGTTAGGGTTAGGGTTAGGGTTACGGCTAGGGTTAGGGTTAGGGTTAGGTTAGGCTTAGGGTTAGGAGTTAGGGTTAGAGTTTCTATTAGGTTAGTTTTAAGGGCTAAGGTTAGTTTTAGGGTTAAGGTTGGGTTAGGGTTAGGATTAGGGTTAGGGTACGACTTAGGGCTAGGGTTAGGGCTAGGGTTAGGGTTAGGGTTAGGGTTAGGGTTTAGGGTTATGGTTAGGGTTAGGGGTTAGGGGTTAGGGGTTAGGCTTAGGGTTAGCGTTACGGTTAGGGGTTAGGGGTTAGGGTTAGGGCTAGGGTTAGGGTTAGGGTTAGGGTTAGGGCTAGGGTTAGGGTTAGGGTTAGGGTTACGGCTAGGGTTAGGGTTAGGGTTAGGTTAGGCTTAGGGTTAGGAGTTAGGGTTAGGGTTTCTATTAGGTTAGTTTTAAGGGCTAAGGTTAGTTTTAGGGTTAAGGTTGGGTTAGGGTTAGGATTAGGGTTAGGGTACGACTTAGGGCTAGGGTTAGGGCTAGGGTTAGGGTTAGGGTTAGGGTTTAGGGTTATGGTTAGGGTTAGGGGTTAGGGGTTAGGGGTTAGGCTTAGGGTTAGCGTTACGGTTAGGGGTTAGGGGTTAGGGTTAGGGCTAAGGTTAGGGTTAGGGTTAGGGTTAGGGTTAGGGCTAGGGTTAGGGTTAGGGTTAGGGTTACGGCTAGGGTTAGGGTTAGGGTTAGGTTAGGCTTAGGGTTAGGAGTTAGGGTTAGGGTTTCTATTAGGTTAGTTTTAAGGGCTAAGGTTAGTTTTAGGGTTAAGGTTGGGTTAGGGTTAGGATTAGGGTTAGGGTACGACTTAGGGCTAGGGTTAGGGCTAGGGTTAGGGTTAGGGTTTAGGGTTATGGTTAGGGTTAGGGGTTAGGGGTTAGGGGTTAGGCTTAGGGTTAGGGGTTAGGGTTAGGGCTAAGGTTAGGGTTAGGGTTAGGGTTAGGGTTAGGGCTAGGGTTAGGGTTAGGGTTAGGGTTACGGCTAGGGTTAGGGTTAGGGTTAGGTTAGGCTTAGGGTTAGGAGTTAGGGTTAGGGTTTCTATTAGGTTAGTTTTAAGGGCTAAGGTTAGTTTTAGGGTTAAGGTTGGGTTAGGGTTAGGATTAGGGTTAGGGTACGACTTAGGGCTAGGGTTAGGGCTAGGGTTAGGGTTAGGGTTAGGGTTAGGGTTTAGGGTTATGGTTAGGGTTAGGGGTTAGGGGTTAGGGGTTAGGCTTAGGGTTAGCGTTACGGTTAGGGGTTAGGGGTTAGGGTTAGGGCTAAGGTTAGGGTTAGGGTTAGGGCTAGGGTTAGGGTTAGGGTTAGGGTTACGGCTAGGGTTAGGGTTAGGGTTAGGTTAGGCTTAGGGTTAGGAGTTAGGGTTAGGGTTTCTATTAGGTTAGTTTTAAGGGCTAAGGTTAGTTTTAGGGTTAAGGTTGGGTTAGGGTTAGGATTAGGGTTAGGGTACGACTTAGGGCTAGGGTTAGGGCTAGGGTTAGGGTTAGGGTTAGGGTTAGGGTTTAGGGTTATGGTTAGGGTTAGGGGTTAGGGGTTAGGGGTTAGGCTTAGGGTTAGCGTTACGGTTAGGGGTTAGGGGTTAGGGTTAGGGCTAAGGTTAGGGTTAGGGTTAGGGTTAGGGTTAGGGCTAGGTTTAGGGTTAGGGTTAGGGTTACGGCTAGGGTTAGGGTTAGGGTTAGGTTAGGCTTAGGGTTAGGAGTTAGGGTTAGGGTTTCTATTAGGTTAGTTTTAAGGGCTAAGGTTAGTTTTAGGGTTAAGGTTGGGTTAGGGTTAGGATTAGGGTTAGGGTACGACTTAGGGCTAGGGTTAGGGCTAGGGTTAGGGTTAGGGTTAGGGTTAGGGTTTAGGGTTATGGTTAGGGTTAGGGGTTAGGGGTTAGGGGTTAGGCTTAGGGTTAGCGTTACGGTTAGGGGTTAGGGGTTAGGGTTAGGGCTAAGGTTAGGGTTAGGGTTAGGGTTAGGGTTAGGGCTAGGGTTAGGGTTAGGGTTAGGGTTACGGCTAGGGTTAGGGTTAGGGTTAGGTTAGGCTTAGGGTTAGGAGTTAGGGTTAGGGTTTCTATTAGGTTAGTTTTAAGGGCTAAGGTTAGTTTTAGGGTTAAGGTTGGGTTAGGGTTAGGATTAGGGTTAGGGTACGACTTAGGGCTAGGGTTAGGGCTAGGGTTAGGGTTAGGGTTAGGGTTAGGGTTTAGGGTTATGGTTAGGGTTAGGGGTTAGGGGTTAGGGGTTAGGCTTAGGGTTAGCGTTACGGTTAGGGGTTAGGGGTTAGGGTTAGGGCTAAGGTTAGGGTTAGGGTTAGGGTTAGGGTTAGGGCTAGGGTTAGGGTTAGGGTTAGGGTTACGGCTAGGGTTAGGGTTAGGGTTAGGTTAGGCTTAGGGTTAGGAGTTAGGGTTAGGGTTTCTATTAGGTTAGTTTTAAGGGCTAAGGTTAGTTTTAGGGTTAAGGTTGGGTTAGGGTTAGGATTAGGGTTAGGGTACGACTTAGGGCTAGGGTTAGGGCTAGGGTTAGGGTTAGGGTTAGGGTTAGGGTTTAGGGTTATGGTTAGGGTTAGGGGTTAGGGGTTAGGGGTTAGGCTTAGGGTTAGCGTTACGGTTAGGGGTTAGGGGTTAGGGTTAGGGCTAAGGTTAGGGTTAGGGTTAGGGTTAGGGTTAGGGCTAGGGTTAGGGTTAGGGTTAGGGTTACGGCTAGGGTTAGGGTTAGGGTTAGGTTAGGCTTAGGGTTAGGAGTTAGGGTTAGGGTTTCTATTAGGTTAGTTTTAAGGGCTAAGGTTAGTTTTAGGGTTAAGGTTGGGTTAGGGTTAGGATTAGGGTTAGGGTACGACTTAGGGCTAGGGTTAGGGCTAGGGTTAGGGTTAGGGTTAGGGTTAGGGTTTAGGGTTATGGTTAGGGTTAGGGGTTAGGGGTTAGGGGTTAGGCTTAGGGTTAGCGTTACGGTTAGGGGTTAGGGGTTAGGGTTAGGGCTAAGGTTAGGGTTAGGGTTAGGGTTAGGGTTAGGGCTAGGGTTAGGGTTAGGGTTAGGGTTACGGCTAGGGTTAGGGTTAGGGTTAGGTTAGGCTTAGGGTTAGGAGTTAGGGTTAGGGTTTCTATTAGGTTAGTTTTAAGGGCTAAGGTTAGTTTTAGGGTTAAGGTTGGGTTAGGGTTAGGATTAGGGTTAGGGTACGACTTAGGGCTAGGGTTAGGGCTAGGGTTAGGGTTAGGGTTAGGGTTAGGGTTTAGGGTTATGGTTAGGGTTAGGGGTTAGGGGTTAGGGGTTAGGCTTAGGGTTAGCGTTACGGTTAGGGGTTAGGGTTAGGGCTAAGGTTAGGGTTAGGGTTAGGGTTAGGGTTAGGGTTAGGGCTAGGGTTAGGGTTAGGGTTAGGGTTACGGCTAGGGTTAGGGTTAGGGTTAGGTTAGGCTTAGGGTTAGGAGTTAGGGTTAGGGTTTGTATTAGCTTAGTTTTAAGGGCTAAGGTTAGTTTTAGGGTTAAGGTTGGGTTAGGGTTAGGATTAGGGTTAGGGTACGACTTAGGGCTAGGGTTAGGGCTAGGGTTAGGGTTAGGGTTAGGGTTAGGGTTTAGGGTTATGGTTAGGGTTAGGGGTTAGGGGTTAGGGGTTAGGCTTAGGGTTAGCGTTACGGTTAGGGGTTAGGGGTTAGGGTTAGGGCTAAGGTTAGGGTTAGGGTTAGGGTTAGGGTTAGGGCTAGGGTTAGGGTTAGGGTTAGGGTTACGGCTAGGGTTAGGGTTAGGGTTAGGTTAGGCTTAGGGTTAGGAGTTAGGGTTAGGGTTTCTATTAGGTTAGTTTTAAGGGCTAAGGTTAGTTTTAGGGTTAAGGTTGGGTTAGGGTTAGGATTAGGGTTAGGGTACGACTTAGGGCTAGGGTTAGGGCTAGGGTTAGGGTTAGGGTTAGGGTTAAGGTTTAGGGTTATGGTTAGGGTTAGGGGTTAGGGGTTAGGGGTTAGGCTTAGGGTTAGCGTTACGGTTAGGGGTTAGGGGTTAGGGTTAGGGCTAAGGTTAGGGTTAGGGTTAGGGTTAGGGCTAGGGTTAGGGTTAGGGTTAGGGTTACGGCTAGGGTTAGGGTTAGGGTTAGGTTAGGCTTAGGGTTAGGGTTAGGGTTTCTATTAGGTTAGTTTTAAGGGCTAAGGTTAGTTTTAGGGTTAAGGTTGGGTTAGGGTTAGGATTAGGGTTAGGGTACGACTTAGGGCTAGGGTTAGGGCTAGGGTTAGGGTTAGGGTTAGGGTTAGGGTTTAGGGTTATGGTTAGGGTTAGGGGTTAGGGGTTAGGGGTTAGGCTTAGGGTTAGCGTTACGGTTAGGGGTTAGGGGTTAGGGTTAGGGCTAAAGTTAGGCTTAGGGTTAGGGTTAGGGTTAGGGCTAGGGTTAGGGTTAGGGTTAGGGTTACGGCTAGGGTTAGGGTTAGGGTTAGGTTAGGCTTAGGGTTAGGAGTTAGGGTTTCTATTAGGTTAGTTTTAAGGGCTAAGGTTAGTTTTAGGGTTAAGGTTGGGTTAGGGTTAGGATTAGGGTTAGGGTACGACTTAGGGCTAGGGTTAGGGCTAGGGTTAGGGTTAGGGTTAGGGTTAGGGTTTAGGGTTATGGTTAGGGTTAGGGGTTAGGGGTTAGGGGTTAGGCTTAGGGTTAGCGTTACGGTTAGGGGTTAGGGGTTAGGGTTAGGGCTAAGGTTAGGGTTAGGGTTAGGGCTAGGGTTAGGGTTAGGGTTAGGGTTACGGCTAGGGTTAGGCTTAGGGTTAGGAGTTAGGGTTAGGGTTTCTATTAGGTTAGTTTTAAGGGCTAAGGTTAGTTTTAGGGTTAAGGTTGGGTTAGGGTTAGGATTAGGGTTAGGGTACGACTTAGGGCTAGGGTTAGGGCTAGGGTTAGGGTTAGGGTTAGGGTTAGGGTTTAGGGTTATGGTTAGGGTTAGGGGTTAGGGGTTAGGGGTTAGGCTTAGGGTTAGCGTTACGGTTAGGGGTTAGGGGTTAGGGTTAGGGCTAAGGTTAGGGTTAGTGTTAGGGTTAGGGTTAGGGCTAGGGTTAGGGTTAGGGTTAGGGTTACGGCTAGGGTTAGGGTTAGGGTTAGGTTAGGCTTAGGGTTAGGAGTTAGGGTTAGGGTTTCTATTAGGTTAGTTTTAAGGGCTAAGGTTAGTTTTAGGGTTAAGGTTGGGTTAGGGTTAGGATTAGGGTTAGGGTACGACTTAGGGCTAGGGTTAGGGCTAGGGTTAGGGTTAGGGTTTAGGGTTATGGTTAGGGTTAGGGGTTAGGGGTTAGGCTTAGGGTTAGCGTTACGGTTAGGGGTTAGGGGTTAGGGTTAGGGCTAAGGTTAGGGTTAGGGTTAGGGTTAGGGTTAGGGCTAGGGTTAGGGTTAGGGTTAGGGTTACGGCTAGGGTTAGGGTTAGGGTTAGGTTAGGCTTAGGGTTAGGAGTTAGGGTTAGGGTTTCTATTAGGTTAGTTTTAAGGGCTAAGGTTAGTTTTAGGGTTAAGGTTGGGTTAGGGTTAGGATTAGGGTTAGGGTACGACTTAGGGCTAGGGTTAGGGCTAGGGTTAGGGTTAGGGTTAGGGTTAGGGTTTAGGGTTATGGTTAGGGTTAGGGGTTAGGGGTTAGGGGTTAGGCTTAGGGTTAGCGTTACGGTTAGGGGTTAGGGGTTAGGGTTAGGGCTAAGGTTAGGGTTAGGGTTAGGGTTAGGGTTAGGGCTAGGGTTAGGGTTAGGGTTAGGGTTAGGGTTAGGTTAGGCTTAGGGTTAGGAGTTAGGGTTAGGGTTTCTATTAGGTTAGTTTTAAGGGCTAAGGTTAGTTTTAGGGTTAAGGTTGGGTTAGGGTTAGGATTAGGGTTAGGGTACGACTTAGGGCTAGGGTTAGGGCTAGGGTTAGGGTTAGGGTTAGGGTTTAGGGTTATGGTTAGGGTTAGGGGTTAGGGGTTAGGGGTTAGGCTTAGGGTTAGCGTTACGGTTAGGGGTTAGGGGTTAGGGTTAGGGCTAAGGTTAGGGTTAGGGTTAGGGTTAGGGTTAGGGCTAGGGTTAGGGTTAGGGTTAGGGTTACGGCTAGGGTTAGGGTTAGGGTTAGGTTAGGCTTAGGGTTAGGAGTTAGGGTTAGGGTTTCTATTAGGTTAGTTTTAAGGGCTAAGGTTAGTTTTAGGGTTAAGGTTGGGTTAGGGTTAGGATTAGGGTTAGGGTACGACTTAGGGCTAGGGTTAGGGCTAGGGTTAGGGTTAGGGTTAGGGTTAGGGTTTAGGGTTATGGTTAGGGTTAGGGGTTAGGGGTTAGGGGTTAGGCTTAGGGTTAGCGTTACGGTTAGGGGTTAGGGGTTAGGGTTAGGGCTAAGGTTAGGGTTAGGGTTAGGGTTAGGGTTAGGGCTAGGGTTAGGGTTAGGGTTAGGGTTACGGCTAGGGTTAGGGTTAGGGTTAGGTTTAGGCTTAGAGTTAGGAGTTAGGGTTAGGGTTTCTATTAGGTTAGTTTTAAGGGCTAAGGTTAGTTTTAGGGTTAAGGTTGGGTTAGGGTTAGGGTTAGGGTTACGGCTAGGGTTAGGGTTAGGGTTAGGTTTAGGCTTAGAGTTAGGAGTTAGGGTTAGGGTTTCTATTAGGTTAGTTTTAAGGGCTAAGGTTAGTTTTAGGGTTAAGGTTGGGTTAGGGTTAGGATTAGGGTTAGGGTACGACTTAGGGCTAGGGTTAGGGCTAGGGTTAGGGTTAGGGTTTAGGGTTATGGTTAGGGTTAGGGGTTAGGGGTTAGGGGTTAGGCTTAGGGTTAGCGTTACGGTTAGGGGTTAGGGGTTAGGGTTAGGGCTAAGGTTAGGGTTAGGGTTAGGGTTAGGGTTAGGGCTAGGGTTAGGGTTAGGGTTAGGGTTACGGCTAGGGTTAGGGTTAGGGTTAGGTTAGGCTTAGGGTTAGGAGTTAGGGTTAGGGTTTCTGTTAGGTTAGTTTTAAGGGCTAAGGTTAGTTTTAGGGTTAAGGTTGGGTTAGGCTTAGGATTAGGGTTAGGGTACGACTTAGGGCTAGGGTTAGGGCTAGGGTTAGGGTTAGGGTTAGGGTTAGGGTTTAGGGTTATGGTTAGGGTTAGGGGTTAGGGGTTAGGGGTTAGGCTTAGGGTTAGCGTTACGGTTAGGGGTTAGGGGTTAGGGTTAGGGCTAAGGTTAGGGTTAGGGTTAGGGTTAGGGTTAGGGCTAGGGTTAGGGTTAGGGTTAGGGTTACGGCTAGGGTTAGGGTTAGGGTTAGGTTAGGCTTAGGGTTAGGAGTTAGGGTTAGGGTTTCTATTAGGTTAGTTTTAAGGGCTAAGGTTAGTTTTAGGGTTAAGGTTGGGTTAGGGTTAGGATTAGGGTTAGGGTACGACTTAGGGCTAGGGTTAGGGCTAGGGTTAGGGTTAGGGTTAGGGTTAGGGTTTAGGGTTATGGTTAGGGTTAGGGGTTAGGGGTTAGGGGTTAGGCTTAGGGTTAGCGTTACGGTTAGGGGTTAGGGGTTAGGGTTAGGGCTAAGGTTAGGGTTAGGGTTAGGGTTAGGGTTAGGGCTAGGGTTAGGGTTAGGGTTAGGGTTACGGCTAGGGTTAGGGTTAGGGTTAGGTTAGGCTTAGGGTTAGGAGTTAGGGTTAGAGTTTCTATTAGGTTAGTTTTAAGGGCTAAGGTTAGTTTTAGGGTTAAGGTTGGGTTAGGGTTAGGATTAGGGTTAGGGTACGACTTAGGGCTAGGGTTAGGGCTAGGGTTAGGGTTAGGGTTAGGGTTAGGGTTTAGGGTTATGGTTAGGGTTAGGGGTTAGGGGTTAGGGGTTAGGCTTAGGGTTAGCGTTACGGTTAGGGGTTAGGGGTTAGGGTTAGGGCTAGGGTTAGGGTTAGGGTTAGGGTTAGGGCTAGGGTTAGGGTTAGGGTTAGGGTTACGGCTAGGGTTAGGGTTAGGGTTAGGTTAGGCTTAGGGTTAGGAGTTAGGGTTAGGGTTTCTATTAGGTTAGTTTTAAGGGCTAAGGTTAGTTTTAGGGTTAAGGTTGGGTTAGGGTTAGGATTAGGGTTAGGGTACGACTTAGGGCTAGGGTTAGGGCTAGGGTTAGGGTTAGGGTTAGGGTTTAGGGTTATGGTTAGGGTTAGGGGTTAGGGGTTAGGGGTTAGGCTTAGGGTTAGCGTTACGGTTAGGGGTTAGGGGTTAGGGTTAGGGCTAAGGTTAGGGTTAGGGTTAGGGTTAGGGTTAGGGCTAGGGTTAGGGTTAGGGTTAGGGTTACGGCTAGGGTTAGGGTTAGGGTTAGGTTAGGCTTAGGGTTAGGAGTTAGGGTTAGGGTTTCTATTAGGTTAGTTTTAAGGGCTAAGGTTAGTTTTAGGGTTAAGGTTGGGTTAGGGTTAGGATTAGGGTTAGGGTACGACTTAGGGCTAGGGTTAGGGCTAGGGTTAGGGTTAGGGTTTAGGGTTATGGTTAGGGTTAGGGGTTAGGGGTTAGGGGTTAGGCTTAGGGTTAGGGGTTAGGGTTAGGGCTAAGGTTAGGGTTAGGGTTAGGGTTAGGGTTAGGGCTAGGGTTAGGGTTAGGGTTAGGGTTACGGCTAGGGTTAGGGTTAGGGTTAGGTTAGGCTTAGGGTTAGGAGTTAGGGTTAGGGTTTCTATTAGGTTAGTTTTAAGGGCTAAGGTTAGTTTTAGGGTTAAGGTTGGGTTAGGGTTAGGATTAGGGTTAGGGTACGACTTAGGGCTAGGGTTAGGGCTAGGGTTAGGGTTAGGGTTAGGGTTAGGGTTTAGGGTTATGGTTAGGGTTAGGGGTTAGGGGTTAGGGGTTAGGCTTAGGGTTAGCGTTACGGTTAGGGGTTAGGGGTTAGGGTTAGGGCTAAGGTTAGGGTTAGGGTTAGGGCTAGGGTTAGGGTTAGGGTTAGGGTTACGACTAGGGTTAGGGTTAGGGTTAGGTTAGGCTTAGGGTTAGGAGTTAGGGTTAGGGTTTCTATTAGGTTAGTTTTAAGGGCTAAGGTTAGTTTTAGGGTTAAGGTTGGGTTAGGGTTAGGATTAGGGTTAGGGTACGACTTAGGGCTAGGGTTAGGGCTAGGGTTAGGGTTAGGGTTAGGGTTAGGGTTTAGGGTTATGGTTAGGGTTAGGGGTTAGGGGTTAGGGGTTAGGCTTAGGGTTAGCGTTACGGTTAGGGGTTAGGGGTTAGGGTTAGGGCTAAGGTTAGGGTTAGGGTTAGGGTTAGGGTTAGGGCTAGGTTTAGGGTTAGGGTTAGGGTTACGGCTAGGGTTAGGGTTAGGGTTAGGTTAGGCTTAGGTTTAGGAGTTAGGGTTAGGGTTTCTATTAGGTTAGTTTTAAGGGCTAAGGTTAGTTTTAGGGTTAAGGTTGGGTTAGGGTTAGGATTAGGGTTAGGGTACGACTTAGGGCTAGGGTTAGGGCTAGGGTTAGGGTTAGGGTTAGGGTTAGGGTTTAGGGTTATGGTTAGGGTTAGGGGTTAGGGGTTAGGGGTTAGGCTTAGGGTTAGCGTTACGGTTAGGGGTTAGGGGTTAGGGTTAGGGCTAAGGTTAGGGTTAGGGTTAGGGTTAGGGTTAGGGCTAGGGTTAGGGTTAGGGTTAGGGTTACGGCTAGGGTTAGGGTTAGGGTTAGGTTAGGCTTAGGGTTAGGAGTTAGGGTTAGGGTTTCTATTAGGTTAGTTTTAAGGGCTAAGGTTAGTTTTAGGGTTAAGGTTGGGTTAGGGTTAGGATTAGGGTTAGGGTACGACTTAGGGCTAGGGTTAGGGCTAGGGTTAGGGTTAGGGTTAGGGTTAGGGTTTAGGGTTATGGTTAGGGTTAGGGGTTAGGGGTTAGGGGTTAGGCTTAGGGTTAGCGTTACGGTTAGGGGTTAGGGGTTAGGGTTAGGGCTAAGGTTAGGGTTAGGGTTAGGGTTAGGGTTAGGGCTAGGGTTAGGGTTAGGGTTAGGGTTACGGCTAGGGTTAGGGTTAGGGTTAGGTTAGGCTTAGGGTTAGGAGTTAGGGTTAGGGTTTCTATTAGGTTAGTTTTAAGGGCTAAGGTTAGTTTTAGGGTTAAGGTTGGGTTAGGGTTAGGATTAGGGTTAGGGTACGACTTAGGGCTAGGGTTAGGGCTAGGGTTAGGGTTAGGGTTAGGGTTAGGGTTTAGGGTTATGGTTAGGGTTAGGGGTTAGGGGTTAGGCTTAGGGTTAGCGTTACGGTTAGGGGTTAGGGGTTAGGGTTAGGGCTAAGGTTAGGGTTAGGGTTAGGGTTAGGGTTAGGGCTAGGGTTAGGGTTAGGGTTAGGGTTACGGCTAGGGTTAGGGTTAGGGTTAGGTTAGGCTTAGGGTTAGGAGTTAGGGTTAGGGTTTCTATTAGGTTAGTTTTAAGGGCTAAGGTTAGTTTTAGGGTTAAGGTTGGGTTAGGGTTAGGATTAGGGTTAGGGTACGACTTAGGGCTAGGGTTAGGGCTAGGGTTAGGGTTAGGGTTAGGGTTAGGGTTTAGGGTTATGGTTAGGGTTAGGGGTTAGGGGTTAGGGGTTAGGCTTAGGGTTAGCGTTACGGTTAGGGGTTAGGGGTTAGGGTTAGGGCTAAGGTTAGGGTTAGGGTTAGGGTTAGGGTTAGGGCTAGGGTTAGGGTTAGGGTTAGGGTTACGGCTAGGGTTAGGGTTAGGGTTAGGTTAGGCTTAGGGTTAGGAGTTAGGGTTAGGGTTTCTATTAGGTTAGTTTTAAGGGCTAAGGTTAGTTTTAGGGTTAAGGTTGGGTTAGGGTTAGGATTAGGGTTAGGGTACGACTTAGGGCTAGGGTTAGGGCTAGGGTTAGGGTTAGGGTTAGGGTTAGGGTTTAGGGTTATGGTTAGGGTTAGGGGTTAGGGGTTAGGGGTTAGGCTTAGGGTTAGCGTTACGGTTAGGGGTTAGGGGTTAGGGTTAGGGCTAAGGTTAGGGTTAGGGTTAGGGTTAGGGTTAGGGTTAGGGCTAGGGTTAGGGTTAGGGTTAGGGTTACGGCTAGGGTTAGGGTTAGGGTTAGGTTAGGCTTAGGGTTAGGAGTTAGGGTTAGGGTTTGTATTAGCTTAGTTTTAAGGGCTAAGGTTAGTTTTAGGGTTAAGGTTGGGTTAGGGTTAGGATTAGGGTTAGGGTACGACTTAGGGCTAGGGTTAGGGCTAGGGTTAGGGTTAGGGTTAGGGTTAGGGTTTAGGGTTATGGTTAGGGTTAGGGGTTAGGGGTTAGGGGTTAGGCTTAGGGTTAGCGTTACGGTTAGGGGTTAGGGGTTAGGGTTAGGGCTAAGGTTAGGGTTAGGGTTAGGGTTAGGGTTAGGGCTAGGGTTAGGGTTAGGGTTAGGGTTACGGCTAGGGTTAGGGTTAGGGTTAGGTTAGGCTTAGGGTTAGGAGTTAGGGTTAGGGTTTCTATTAGGTTAGTTTTAAGGGCTAAGGTTAGTTTTAGGGTTAAGGTTGGGTTAGGGTTAGGATTAGGGTTAGGGTACGACTTAGGGCTAGGGTTAGGGCTAGGGTTAGGGTTAGGGTTAGGGTTAGGGTTTAGGGTTATGGTTAGGGTTAGGGGTTAGGGGTTAGGGGTTAGGCTTAGGGTTAGCGTTACGGTTAGGGGTTAGGGGTTAGGGTTAGGGCTAAGGTTAGGGTTAGGGTTAGGGTTAGGGTTAGGGCTAGGGTTAGGGTTAGGGTTAGGGTTACGGCTAGGGTTAGGGTTAGGGTTAGGTTAGGCTTAGGGTTAGGAGTTAGGGTTAGGGTTTCTATTAGGTTAGTTTTAAGGGCTAAGGTTAGTTTTAGGGTTAAGGTTGGGTTAGGGTTAGGATTAGGGTTAGGGTACGACTTAGGGCTAGGGTTAGGGCTAGGGTTAGGGTTAGGGTTAGGGTTAGGGTTTAGGGTTATGGTTAGGGTTAGGGGTTAGGGGTTAGGGGTTAGGCTTAGGGTTAGCGTTACGGTTAGGGGTTAGGGGTTAGGGTTAGGGCTAAGGTTAGGGTTAGGGTTAGGGTTAGGGTTAGGGCTAGGGTTAGGGTTAGGGTTAGGGTTACGGCTAGGGTTAGGGTTAGGGTTAGGTTAGGCTTAGGGTTAGGAGTTAGGGTTAGGGTTTCTATTAGGTTAGTTTTAAGGGCTAAGGTTAGTTTTAGGGTTAAGGTTGGGTTAGGGTTAGGATTAGGGTTAGGGTACGACTTAGGGCTAGGGTTAGGGCTAGGGTTAGGGTTAGGGTTAGGGTTTAGGGTTATGGTTAGGGTTAGGGGTTAGGGGTTAGGGGTTAGGCTTAGGGTTAGCGTTACGGTTAGGGGTTAGGGGTTAGGGTTAGGGCTAAGGTTAGGGTTAGGGTTAGGGTTAGGGTTAGGGTTAGGGCTAGGGTTAGGGTTAGGGTTAGGGTTACGGCTAGGGTTAGGGTTAGGGTTAGGTTAGGCTTAGGGTTAGGAGTTAGGGTTAGGGTTTCTATTAGGTTAGTTTTAAGGGCTAAGGTTAGTTTTAGGGTTAAGGTTGGGTTAGGGTTAGGATTAGGGTTAGGGTACGACTTAGGGCTAGGGTTAGGGCTAGGGTTAGGGTTAGGGTTAGGGTTAGGGTTTAGGGTTATGGTTAGGGTTAGGGGTTAGGGGTTAGGGGTTAGGCTTAGGGTTAGCGTTACGGTTAGGGGTTAGGGGTTAGGGTTAGGGCTAAGGTTAGGGTTAGGGTTAGGGTTAGGGTTAGGGCTAGGGTTAGGGTTAGGGTTAGGGTTACGGCTAGGGTTAGGGTTAGGGTTAGGTTAGGCTTAGGGTTAGGAGTTAGGGTTTCTATTAGGTTAGTTTTAAGGGCTAAGGTTAGTTTTAGGGTTAAGGTTGGGTTAGGGTTAGGATTAGGGTTAGGGTACGACTTAGGGCTAGGGTTAGGGCTAGGGTTAGGGTTAGGGTTAGGGTTAGGGTTTAGGGTTATGGTTAGGGTTAGGGGTTAGGGGTTAGGGGTTAGGCTTAGGGTTAGCGTTACGGTTAGGGGTTAGGGGTTAGGGTTAGGGCTAAGGTTAGGGTTAGGTTTAGGGCTAGGGTTAGGGTTAGGGTTAGGGTTACGGCTAGGGTTAGGCTTAGGGTTAGGAGTTAGGGTTAGGGTTTCTATTAGGTTAGTTTTAAGGGCTAAGGTTAGTTTTAGGGTTAAGGTTGGGTTAGGGTTAGGATTAGGGTTAGGGTACGACTTAGGGCTAGGGTTAGGGCTAGGGTTAGGGTTAGGGTTAGGGTTAGGGTTAGGGGTTAGGGGTTAGGGGTTAGGCTTAGGGTTAGCATTACGGTTAGGGGTTAGGGGTTAGGGTTAGGGCTAAGGTTAGGGTTAGGGTTAGGGTTAGGGTTAGGGCTAGGGTTAGGGTTAGGGTTAGGGTTACGGCTAGGGTTAGGGTTAGGGTTAGGTTAGGCTTAGGGTTAGGAGTTAGGGTTAGGGTTTCTATTAGGTTAGTTTTAAGGGCTAAGGTTAGTTTTAGGGTTAAGGTTGGGTTAGGGTTAGGATTAGGGTTAGGGTACGACTTAGGGCTAGGGTTAGGGCTAGGGTTAGGGTTAGGGTTTAGGGTTATGGTTAGAGTTAGGGGTTAGGGGTTAGGGGTTAGGCTTAGGGTTAGCGTTACGGTTAGGGGTTAGGGGTTAGGGTTAGGGCTAAGGTTAGGGTTAGGGTTAGGGTTAGGGTTAGGGCTAGGTTAGGGTTAGGGTTAGGGTTACGGCTAGGGTTAGGGTTAGGGTTAGGTTAGGCTTAGGGTTAGGAGTTAGGGTTAGGGTTTCTATTAGGTTAGTTTTAAGGGCTAAGGTTAGTTTTAGGGTTAAGGTTGGGTTAGGGTTAGGATTAGGGTTAGGGTACGACTTAGGGCTAGGGTTAGGGCTAGGGTTAGGGTTAGGGTTAGGGTTAGGGTTTAGGTTATGGTTAGGGTTAGGGGTTAGGGGTTAGGGGTTAGGCTTAGGGTTAGCGTTACGGTTAGGGGTTAGGGGTTAGGGTTAGGGCTAAGGTTAGGGTTAGGGTTAGGGTTAGGGTTAGGGCTAGGGTTAGGGTTAGGGTTAGGGTTACGGCTAGGGTTAGGGTTAGGGTTAGGTTAGGCTTAGGGTTAGGAGTTAGGGTTAGGGTTTCTATTAGGTTAGTTTTAAGGGCTAAGGTTAGTTTTAGGGTTAAGGTTGGGTTAGGGTTAGGATTAGGGTTAGGGTACGACTTAGGGCTAGGGTTAGGGTTAGGGTTAGGGTTAGGGTTTAGGGTTATGGTTAGGGTTAGGGGTTAGGGGTTAGGGGTTAGGCTTAGGGTTAGCGTTACGGTTAGGGGTTAGGGGTTAGGGTTAGGGCTAAGGTTAGGGTTAGGGTTAGGGTTAGGGTTAGGGCTAGGGTTAGGGTTAGGGTTAGGGTTACGGCTAGGGTTAGGGTTAGGGTTAGGTTAGGCTTAGGGTTAGGAGTTAGGGTTAGGGTTTCTATTAGGTTAGTTTTAAGGGCTAAGGTTAGTTTTAGGGTTAAGGTTGGGTTAGGGTTAGGATTAGGGTTAGGGTACGACTTAGGGCTAGGGTTAGGGCTAGGGTTAGGGTTAGGGTTAGGGTTAGGGTTTAGGGTTATGGTTAGGGTTAGGGGTTAGGGGTTAGGGGTTAGGCTTAGGGTTAGCGTTACGGTTAGGGGTTAGGGGTTAGGGTTAGGGCTAAGGTTAGGGTTAGGGTTAGGTTTAGGGTTAGGGCTAGGGTTAGGGTTAGGGTTAGGGTTACGGCTAGGGTTAGGGTTAGGGTTAGGTTAGGCTTAGGGTTAGGAGTTAGGGTTAGGGTTTCTATTAGGTTAGTTTTAAGGGCTAAGGTTAGTTTTAGGGTTAAGGTTGGGTTAGGGTTAGGATTAGGGTTAGGGTACGACTTAGGGCTAGGGTTAGGGCTAGGGTTAGGGTTAGGGTTAGGGTTAGGGTTTAGGGTTATGGTTAGGGTTAGGGGTTAGGGGTTAGGGGTTAGGCTTAGGGTTAGCGTTACGGTTAGGGGTTAGGGGTTAGGGTTAGGGCTAGGGTTAGGGTTAGGGTTAGGGTTAGGGCTAGGGTTAGGGTTAGGGTTAGGGTTACGGCTAGGGTTAGGGTTAGGGTTAGGTTAGGCTTAGGGTTAGGAGTTAGGGTTAGGGTTTCTATTAGGTTAGTTTTAAGGGCTAAGGTTAGTTTTAGGGTTAAGGTTGGGTTAGGGTTAGGATTAGGGTTAGGGTACGACTTAGGGCTAGGGTTAGGGCTAGGGTTAGGGTTAGGGTTAGGGTTAGGGTTTAGGGTTATGGTTAGGGTTAGGGGTTAGGGGTTAGGGGTTAGGCTTAGGGTTAGCGTTACGGTTAGGGGTTAGGGGTTAGGGTTAGGGCTAAGGGTTAGGGTTAGGGTTAGGGTTAGGGTTAGGGCTAGGGTTAGGGTTAGGGTTAGGGTTACGGCTAGGGTTAGGGTTAGGGTTAGGTTAGGCTTAGGGTTAGGAGTTAGGGTTAGGGTTTCTATTAGGTTAGTTTTAAGGGCTAAGGTTAGTTTTAGGGTTAAGGTTGGGTTAGGGTTAGGATTAGGGTTAGGGTACGACTTAGGGCTAGGGTTAGGGCTAGGGTTAGGGTTAGGGTTAGGGTTAGGGTTTAGGGTTATGGTTAGGGTTAGGGGTTAGGGGTTAGGGGTTAGGCTTAGGGTTAGCGTTACGGTTAGGGGTTAGGGGTTAGGGTTAGGGCTAAGGTTAGGGTTAGGGTTAGGGTTAGGGTTAGGGCTAGGGTTAGGGTTAGGGTTAGGGTTACGGCTAGGGTTAGGGTTAGGGTTAGGTTAGGCTTAGGGTTAGGAGTTAGGGTTAGGGTTTCTATTAGGTTAGTTTTAAGGGCTAAGGTTAGTTTTAGGGTTAAGGTTGGGTTAGGGTTAGGATTAGGGTTAGGGTACGACTTAGGGCTAGGGTTAGGGCTAGGGTTAGGGTTAGGGTTAGGGTTAGGGTTTAGGGTTATGGTTAGGGTTAGGGGTTAGGGGTTAGGGGTTAGGCTTAGGGTTAGCGTTACGGTTAGGGGTTAGGGGTTAGGGTTAGGGCTAAGGTTAGGGTTAGGGTTAGGGTTAGGGTTAGGGCTAGGGTTAGGGTTAGGGTTAGGGTTACGGCTAGGGTTAGGGTTAGGGTTAGGTTAGGCTTAGGGTTAGGAGTTAGGGTTAGGGTTTCTATTAGGTTAGTTTTAAGGGCTAAGGTTAGTTTTAGGGTTAAGGTTGGGTTAGGGTTAGGATTAGGGTTAGGGTACGACTTAGGGCTAGGGTTAGGGCTAGGGTTAGGGTTAGGGTTAGGGTTAGGGTTTAGGGTTATGGTTAGGGTTAGGGGTTAGGGGTTAGGGGTTAGGCTTAGGGTTAGCGTTACGGTTAGGGGTTAGGGGTTAGGGTTAGGGCTAAGGTTAGGGTTAGGGTTAGGGTTAGGGTTAGGGCTAGGGTTAGGGTTAGGGTTAGGGTTACGGCTAGGGTTAGGGTTAGGGTTAGGTTAGGCTTAGGGTTAGGAGTTAGGGTTAGGGTTTCTATTAGGTTAGTTTTAAGGGCTAAGGTTAGTTTTAGGGTTAAGGTTGGGTTAGGGTTAGGATTAGGGTTAGGGTACGACTTAGGGCTAGGGTTAGGGCTAGGGTTAGGGTTAGGGTTAGGGTTAGGGTTTAGGGTTATGGTTAGGGTTAGGGGTTAGGGGTTAGGGGTTAGGCTTAGGGTTAGCGTTACGGTTAGGGGTTAGGGGTTAGGGTTAGGGCTAAGGTTAGGGTTAGGGTTAGGGTTAGGGTTAGGGCTAGGGTTAGGGTTAGGGTTAGGGTTACGGCTAGGGTTAGGGTTAGGGTTAGGTTAGGCTTAGGGTTAGGAGTTAGGGTTAGGGTTTCTATTAGGTTAGTTTTAAGGGCTAAGGTTAGTTTTAGGGTTAAGGTTGGGTTAGGGTTAGGATTAGGGTTAGGGTACGACTTAGGGCTAGGGTTAGGGCTAGGGTTAGGGTTAGGGTTAGGGTTAGGGTTTAGGGTTATGGTTAGGGTTAGGGGTTAGGGGTTGAGGGTTAGGCTTAGGGTTAGCGTTACGGTTAGGGGTTAGGGGTTAGGGTTAGGGCTAAGGTTAGGGTTAGGGTTAGGGTTAGGGTTAGGGCTAGGGTTAGGGTTAGGGTTAGGGTTACG
>NW_027439629.1:0-25369 GCF_964188355.1 Buteo buteo
GAGCAGGAGCCCCACGTCCGCCCCTCCGGAAAAGAGGCTCGGCGGCGGCCGAGGGGCCCCGAGGGCTCCCGCCTCTGGCAAAGCCCGGAGCCCCAGCGCGGCCGGCCCTGCGGATAGGGCGCCAAGGGCAGGGGAAGAGCGGGCAGAGCTTTCGGGGCTGGGCCCTTGCCTGCGGGAGCAGGAGCCCCACGTCCGCCCCTCCGGAAAAGAGGCTCGGCGGCGGCCGAGGGGCCCCGAGGGCTCCCGCCTCTGGCAAAGCCCGGAGCCCCAGCGCGGCCGGCCCTGCGGATAGGGCGCCAAGGGCAGGGGAAGAGCGGGCAGAGCTTTCGGGGCTGGGCCCTTGCCTGCGGGAGCAGGAGCCCCACGTCCGCCCCTCCGGAAAAGAGGCTCGGCGGCGGCCGAGGGGCCCCGAGGGCTCCCGCCTCTGGCAAAGCCCGGAGCCCCAGCGCGGCCGGCCCTGCGGATAGGGCGCCAAGGGCAGGGGAAGAGCGGGCAGAGCTTTCGGGGCTGGGCCCTTGCCTGCGGGAGCAGGAGCCCCACGTCCGCCCCTCCGGAAAAGAGGCTCGGCGGCGGCCGAGGGGCCCCGAGGGCTCCCGCCTCTGGCAAAGCCCGGAGCCCCAGCGCGGCCGGCCCTGCGGATAGGGCGCCAAGGGCAGGGGAAGAGCGGGCAGAGCTTTCGGGGCTGGGCCCTTGCCTGCGGGAGCAGGAGCCCCACGTCCGCCCCTCCGGAAAAGAGGCTCGGCGGCGGCCGAGGGGCCCCGAGGGCTCCCGCCTCTGGCAAAGCCCGGAGCCCCAGCGCGGCCGGCCCTGCGGATAGGGCGCCAAGGGCAGGGGAAGAGCGGGCAGAGCTTTCGGGGCTGGGCCCTTGCCTGCGGGAGCAGGAGCCCCACGTCCGCCCCTCCGGAAAAGAGGCTCGGCGGCGGCCGAGGGGCCCCGAGGGCTCCCGCCTCTGGCAAAGCCCGGAGCCCCAGCGCGGCCGGCCCTGCGGATAGGGCGCCAAGGGCAGGGGAAGAGCGGGCAGAGCTTTCGGGGCTGGGCCCTTGCCTGCGGGAGCAGGAGCCCCACGTCCGCCCCTCCGGAAAAGAGGCTCGGCGGCGGCCGAGGGGCCCCGAGGGCTCCCGCCTCTGGCAAAGCCCGGAGCCCCAGCGCGGCCGGCCCTGCGGATAGGGCGCCAAGGGCAGGGGAAGAGCGGGCAGAGCTTTCGGGGCTGGGCCCTTGCCTGCGGGAGCAGGAGCCCCACGTCCGCCCCTCCGGAAAAGAGGCTCGGCGGCGGCCGAGGGGCCCCGAGGGCTCCCGCCTCTGGCAAAGCCCGGAGCCCCAGCGCGGCCGGCCCTGCGGATAGGGCGCCAAGGGCAGGGGAAGAGCGGGCAGAGCTTTCGGGGCTGGGCCCTTGCCTGCGGGAGCAGGAGCCCCACGTCCGCCCCTCCGGAAAAGAGGCTCGGCGGCGGCCGAGGGGCCCCGAGGGCTCCCGCCTCTGGCAAAGCCCGGAGCCCCAGCGCGGCCGGCCCTGCGGATAGGGCGCCAAGGGCAGGGGAAGAGCGGGCAGAGCTTTCGGGGCTGGGCCCTTGCCTGCGGGAGCAGGAGCCCCACGTCCGCCCCTCCGGAAAAGAGGCTCGGCGGCGGCCGAGGGGCCCCGAGGGCTCCCGCCTCTGGCAAAGCCCGGAGCCCCAGCGCGGCCGGCCCTGCGGATAGGGCGCCAAGGGCAGGGGAAGAGCGGGCAGAGCTTTCGGGGCTGGGCCCTTGCCTGCGGGCGCAGGAGCCCCACGTCCGCCCCTCCGGAAAAGAGGCTCGGCGGCGGCCGAGGGGCCCCGAGGGCTCCCGCCTCTGGCAAAGCCCGGAGCCCCAGCGCGGCCGGCCCTGCGGATAGGGCGCCAAGGGCAGGGGAAGAGCGGGCAGAGCTTTCGGGGCTGGGCCCTTGCCTGCGGGAGCAGGAGCCCCACGTCCGCCCCTCCGGAAAAGAGGCTCGGCGGCGGCCGAGGGGCCCCGAGGGCTCCCGCCTCTGGCAAAGCCCGGAGCCCCAGCGCGGCCGGCCCTGCGGATAGGGCGCCAAGGGCAGGGGAAGAGCGGGCAGAGCTTTCGGGGCTGGGCCCTTGCCTGCGGGAGCAGGAGCCCCACGTCCGCCCCTCCGGAAAAGAGGCTCGGCGGCGGCCGAGGGGCCCCGAGGGCTCCCGCCTCTGGCAAAGCCCGGAGCCCCAGCGCGGCCGGCCCTGCGGATAGGGCGCCAAGGGCAGGGGAAGAGCGGGCAGAGCTTTCGGGGCTGGGCCCTTGCCTGCGGGAGCAGGAGCCCCACGTCCGCCCCTCCGGAAAAGAGGCTCGGCGGCGGCCGAGGGGCCCGAGGGCTCCCGCCTCTGGCAAAGCCCGGAGCCCCAGCGCGGCCGGCCCTGCGGATAGGGCGCCAAGGGCAGGGGAAGAGCGGGCAGAGCTTTCGGGGCTGGGCCCTTGCCTGCGGGAGCAGGAGCCCCACGTCCGCCCCTCCGGAAAAGAGGCTCGGCGGCGGCCGAGGGGCCCCGAGGGCTCCCGCCTCTGGCAAAGCCCGGAGCCCCAGCGCGGCCGGCCCTGCGGATAGGGCGCCAAGGGCAGGGGAAGAGCGGGCAGAGCTTTCGGGGCTGGGCCCTTGCCTGCGGGAGCAGGAGCCCCACGTCCGCCCCTCCGGAAAAGAGGCTCGGCGGCGGCCGAGGGGCCCCGAGGGCTCCCGCCTCTGGCAAAGCCCGGAGCCCCAGCGCGGCCGGCCCTGCGGATAGGGCGCCAAGGGCAGGGGAAGAGCGGGCAGAGCTTTCGGGGCTGGGCCCTTGCCTGCGGGAGCAGGAGCCCCACGTCCGCCCCTCCGGAAAAGAGGCTCGGCGGCGGCCGAGGGGCCCCGAGGGCTCCCGCCTCTGGCAAAGCCCGGAGCCCCAGCGCGGCCGGCCCTGCGGATAGGGCGCCAAGGGCAGGGGAAGAGCGGGCAGAGCTTTCGGGGCTGGGCCCTTGCCTGCGGGAGCAGGAGCCCCACGTCCGCCCCTCCGGAAAAGAGGCTCGGCGGCGGCCGAGGGGCCCCGAGGGCTCCCGCCTCTGGCAAAGCCCGGAGCCCCAGCGCGGCCGGCCCTGCGGATAGGGCGCCAAGGGCAGGGGAAGAGCGGGCAGAGCTTTCGGGGCTGGGCCCTTGCCTGCGGGAGCAGGAGCCCCACGTCCGCCCCTCCGGAAAAGAGGCTCGGCGGCGGCCGAGGGGCCCCGAGGGCTCCCGCCTCTGGCAAAGCCCGGAGCCCCAGCGCGGCCGGCCCTGCGGATAGGGCGCCAAGGGCAGGGGAAGAGCGGGCAGAGCTTTCGGGGCTGGGCCCTTGCCTGCGGGAGCAGGAGCCCCACGTCCGCCCCTCCGGAAAAGAGGCTCGGCGGCGGCCGAGGGGCCCCGAGGGCTCCCGCCTCTGGCAAAGCCCGGAGCCCCAGCGCGGCCGGCCCTGCGGATAGGGCGCCAAGGGCAGGGGAAGAGCGGGCAGAGCTTTCGGGGCTGGGCCCTTGCCTGCGGGAGCAGGAGCCCCACGTCCGCCCCTCCGGAAAAGAGGCTCGGCGGCGGCCGAGGGGCCCCGAGGGCTCCCGCCTCTGGCAAAGCCCGGAGCCCCAGCGCGGCCGGCCCTGCGGATAGGGCGCCAAGGGCAGGGGAAGAGCGGGCAGAGCTTTCGGGGCTGGGCCCTTGCCTGCGGGAGCAGGAGCCCCACGTCCGCCCCTCCGGAAAAGAGGCTCGGCGGCGGCCGAGGGGCCCCGAGGGCTCCCGCCTCTGGCAAAGCCCGGAGCCCCAGCGCGGCCGGCCCTGCGGATAGGGCGCCAAGGGCAGGGGAAGAGCGGGCAGAGCTTTCGGGGCTGGGCCCTTGCCTGCGGGAGCAGGAGCCCCACGTCCGCCCCTCCGGAAAAGAGGCTCGGCGGCGGCCGAGGGGCCCCGAGGGCTCCCGCCTCTGGCAAAGCCCGGAGCCCCAGCGCGGCCGGCCCTGCGGATAGGGCGCCAAGGGCAGGGGAAGAGCGGGCAGAGCTTTCGGGGCTGGGCCCTTGCCTGCGGGAGCAGGAGCCCCACGTCCGCCCCTCCGGAAAAGAGGCTCGGCGGCGGCCGAGGGGCCCCGAGGGCTCCCGCCTCTGGCAAAGCCCGGAGCCCCAGCGCGGCCGGCCCTGCGGATAGGGCGCCAAGGGCAGGGGAAGAGCGGGCAGAGCTTTCGGGGCTGGGCCCTTGCCTGCGGGAGCAGGAGCCCCACGTCCGCCCCTCCCCTCCGGAAAAGAGGCTCGGCGGCGGCCGAGGGGCCCCGAGGGCTCCCGCCTCTGGCAAAGCCCGGAGCCCCAGCGCGGCCGGCCCTGCGGATAGGGCGCCAAGGGCAGGGGAAGAGCGGGCAGAGCTTTCGGGGCTGGGCCCTTGCCTGCGGGAGCAGGAGCCCCACGTCCGCCCCTCCGGAAAAGAGGCTCGGCGGCGGCCGAGGGGCCCCGAGGGCTCCCGCCTCTGGCAAAGCCCGGAGCCCCAGCGCGGCCGGCCCTGCGGATAGGGCGCCAAGGGCAGGGGAAGAGCGGGCAGAGCTTTCGGGGCTGGGCCCTTGCCTGCGGGAGCAGGAGCCCCACGTCCGCCCCTCCGGAAAAGAGGCTCGGCGGCGGCCGAGGGGCCCCGAGGGCTCCCGCCTCTGGCAAAGCCCGGAGCCCCAGCGCGGCCGGCCCTGCGGATAGGGCGCCAAGGGCAGGGGAAGAGCGGGCAGAGCTTTCGGGGCTGGGCCCTTGCCTGCGGGAGCAGGAGCCCCACGTCCGCCCCTCCGGAAAAGAGGCTCGGCGGCGGCCGAGGGGCCCCGAGGGCTCCCGCCTCTGGCAAAGCCCGGAGCCCCAGCGCGGCCGGCCCTGCGGATAGGGCGCCAAGGGCAGGGGAAGAGCGGGCAGAGCTTTCGGGGCTGGGCCCTTGCCTGCGGGAGCAGGAGCCCCACGTCCGCCCCTCCGGAAAAGAGGCTCGGCGGCGGCCGAGGGGCCCCGAGGGCTCCCGCCTCTGGCAAAGCCCGGAGCCCCAGCGCGGCCGGCCCTGCGGATAGGGCGCCAAGGGCAGGGGAAGAGCGGGCAGAGCTTTCGGGGCTGGGCCCTTGCCTGCGGGAGCAGGAGCCCCACGTCCGCCCCTCCGGAAAAGAGGCTCGGCGGCGGCCGAGGGGCCCCGAGGGCTCCCGCCTCTGGCAAAGCCCGGAGCCCCAGCGCGGCCGGCCCTGCGGATAGGGCGCCAAGGGCAGGGGAAGAGCGGGCAGAGCTTTCGGGGCTGGGCCCTTGCCTGCGGGAGCAGGAGCCCCACGTCCGCCCCTCCGGAAAAGAGGCTCGGCGGCGGCCGAGGGGCCCCGAGGGCTCCCGCCTCTGGCAAAGCCCGGAGCCCCAGCGCGGCCGGCCCTGCGGATAGGGCGCCAAGGGCAGGGGAAGAGCGGGCAGAGCTTTCGGGGCTGGGCCCTTGCCTGCGGGAGCAGGAGCCCCACGTCCGCCCCTCCGGAAAAGAGGCTCGGCGGCGGCCGAGGGGCCCCGAGGGCTCCCGCCTCTGGCAAAGCCCGGAGCCCCAGCGCGGCCGGCCCTGCGGATAGGGCGCCAAGGGCAGGGGAAGAGCGGGCAGAGCTTTCGGGGCTGGGCCCTTGCCTGCGGGAGCAGGAGCCCCACGTCCGCCCCTCCGGAAAAGAGGCTCGGCGGCGGCCGAGGGGCCCCGAGGGCTCCCGCCTCTGGCAAAGCCCGGAGCCCCAGCGCGGCCGGCCCTGCGGATAGGGCGCCAAGGGCAGGGGAAGAGCGGGCAGAGCTTTCGGGGCTGGGCCCTTGCCTGCGGGAGCAGGAGCCCCACGTCCGCCCCTCCGGAAAAGAGGCTCGGCGGCGGCCGAGGGGCCCCGAGGGCTCCCGCCTCTGGCAAAGCCCGGAGCCCCAGCGCGGCCGGCCCTGCGGATAGGGCGCCAAGGGCAGGGGAAGAGCGGGCAGAGCTTTCGGGGCTGGGCCCTTGCCTGCGGGAGCAGGAGCCCCACGTCCGCCCCTCCGGAAAAGAGGCTCGGCGGCGGCCGAGGGGCCCCGAGGGCTCCCGCCTCTGGCAAAGCCCGGAGCCCCAGCGCGGCCGGCCCTGCGGATAGGGCGCCAAGGGCAGGGGAAGAGCGGGCAGAGCTTTCGGGGCTGGGCCCTTGCCTGCGGGAGCAGGAGCCCCACGTCCGCCCCTCCGGAAAAGAGGCTCGGCGGCGGCCGAGGGGCCCCGAGGGCTCCCGCCTCTGGCAAAGCCCGGAGCCCCAGCGCGGCCGGCCCTGCGGATAGGGCGCCAAGGGCAGGGGAAGAGCGGGCAGAGCTTTCGGGGCTGGGCCCTTGCCTGCGGGAGCAGGAGCCCCACGTCCGCCCCTCCGGAAAAGAGGCTCGGCGGCGGCCGAGGGGCCCCGAGGGCTCCCGCCTCTGGCAAAGCCCGGAGCCCCAGCGCGGCCGGCCCTGCGGATAGGGCGCCAAGGGCAGGGGAAGAGCGGGCAGAGCTTTCGGGGCTGGGCCCTTGCCTGCGGGAGCAGGAGCCCCACGTCCGCCCCTCCGGAAAAGAGGCTCGGCGGCGGCCGAGGGGCCCCGAGGGCTCCCGCCTCTGGCAAAGCCCGGAGCCCCAGCGCGGCCGGCCCTGCGGATAGGGCGCCAAGGGCAGGGGAAGAGCGGGCAGAGCTTTCGGGGCTGGGCCCTTGCCTGCGGGAGCAGGAGCCCCACGTCCGCCCCTCCGGAAAAGAGGCTCGGCGGCGGCCGAGGGGCCCCGAGGGCTCCCGCCTCTGGCAAAGCCCGGAGCCCCAGCGCGGCCGGCCCTGCGGATAGGGCGCCAAGGGCAGGGGAAGAGCGGGCAGAGCTTTCGGGGCTGGGCCCTTGCCTGCGGGAGCAGGAGCCCCACGTCCGCCCCTCCGGAAAAGAGGCTCGGCGGCGGCCGAGGGGCCCCGAGGGCTCCCGCCTCTGGCAAAGCCCGGAGCCCCAGCGCGGCCGGCCCTGCGGATAGGGCGCCAAGGGCAGGGGAAGAGCGGGCAGAGCTTTCGGGGCTGGGCCCTTGCCTGCGGGAGCAGGAGCCCCACGTCCGCCCCTCCGGAAAAGAGGCTCGGCGGCGGCCGAGGGGCCCCGAGGGCTCCCGCCTCTGGCAAAGCCCGGAGCCCCAGCGCGGCCGGCCCTGCGGATAGGGCGCCAAGGGCAGGGGAAGAGCGGGCAGAGCTTTCGGGGCTGGGCCCTTGCCTGCGGGAGCAGGAGCCCCACGTCCGCCCCTCCGGAAAAGAGGCTCGGCGGCGGCCGAGGGGCCCCGAGGGCTCCCGCCTCTGGCAAAGCCCGGAGCCCCAGCGCGGCCGGCCCTGCGGATAGGGCGCCAAGGGCAGGGGAAGAGCGGGCAGAGCTTTCGGGGCTGGGCCCTTGCCTGCGGGAGCAGGAGCCCCACGTCCGCCCCTCCGGAAAAGAGGCTCGGCGGCGGCCGAGGGGCCCCGAGGGCTCCCGCCTCTGGCAAAGCCCGGAGCCCCAGCGCGGCCGGCCCTGCGGATAGGGCGCCAAGGGCAGGGGAAGAGCGGGCAGAGCTTTCGGGGCTGGGCCCTTGCCTGCGGGAGCAGGAGCCCCACGTCCGCCCCTCCGGAAAAGAGGCTCGGCGGCGGCCGAGGGGCCCCGAGGGCTCCCGCCTCTGGCAAAGCCCGGAGCCCCAGCGCGGCCGGCCCTGCGGATAGGGCGCCAAGGGCAGGGGAAGAGCGGGCAGAGCTTTCGGGGCTGGGCCCTTGCCTGCGGGAGCAGGAGCCCCACGTCCGCCCCTCCGGAAAAGAGGCTCGGCGGCGGCCGAGGGGCCCCGAGGGCTCCCGCCTCTGGCAAAGCCCGGAGCCCCAGCGCGGCCGGCCCTGCGGATAGGGCGCCAAGGGCAGGGGAAGAGCGGGCAGAGCTTTCGGGGCTGGGCCCTTGCCTGCGGGAGCAGGAGCCCCACGTCCGCCCCTCCGGAAAAGAGGCTCGGCGGCGGCCGAGGGGCCCCGAGGGCTCCCGCCTCTGGCAAAGCCCGGAGCCCCAGCGCGGCCGGCCCTGCGGATAGGGCGCCAAGGGCAGGGGAAGAGCGGGCAGAGCTTTCGGGGCTGGGCCCTTGCCTGCGGGAGCAGGAGCCCCACGTCCGCCCCTCCGGAAAAGAGGCTCGGCGGCGGCCGAGGGGCCCCGAGGGCTCCCGCCTCTGGCAAAGCCCGGAGCCCCAGCGCGGCCGGCCCTGCGGATAGGGCGCCAAGGGCAGGGGAAGAGCGGGCAGAGCTTTCGGGGCTGGGCCCTTGCCTGCGGGAGCAGGAGCCCCACGTCCGCCCCTCCGGAAAAGAGGCTCGGCGGCGGCCGAGGGGCCCCGAGGGCTCCCGCCTCTGGCAAAGCCCGGAGCCCCAGCGCGGCCGGCCCTGCGGATAGGGCGCCAAGGGCAGGGGAAGAGCGGGCAGAGCTTTCGGGGCTGGGCCCTTGCCTGCGGGAGCAGGAGCCCCACGTCCGCCCCTCCGGAAAAGAGGCTCGGCGGCGGCCGAGGGGCCCCGAGGGCTCCCGCCTCTGGCAAAGCCCGGAGCCCCAGCGCGGCCGGCCCTGCGGATAGGGCGCCAAGGGCAGGGGAAGAGCGGGCAGAGCTTTCGGGGCTGGGCCCTTGCCTGCGGGAGCAGGAGCCCCACGTCCGCCCCTCCGGAAAAGAGGCTCGGCGGCAGCCGAGGGGCCCCGAGGGCTCCCGCCTCTGGCAAAGCCCGGAGCCCCAGCGCGGCCGGCCCTGCGGATAGGGCGCCAAGGGCAGGGGAAGAGCGGGCAGAGCTTTCGGGGCTGGGCCCTTGCCTGCGGGAGCAGGAGCCCCACGTCCGCCCCTCCGGAAAAGAGGCTCGGCGGCGGCCGAGGGGCCCCGAGGGCTCCCGCCTCTGGCAAAGCCCGGAGCCCCAGCGCGGCCGGCCCTGCGGATAGGGCGCCAAGGGCAGGGGAAGAGCGGGCAGAGCTTTCGGGGCTGGGCCCTTGCCTGCGGGAGCAGGAGCCCCACGTCCGCCCCTCCGGAAAAGAGGCTCGGCGGCGGCCGAGGGGCCCGAGGGCTCCCGCCTCTGGCAAAGCCCGGAGCCCCAGCGCGGCCGGCCCTGCGGATAGGGCGCCAAGGGCAGGGGAAGAGCGGGCAGAGCTTTCGGGGCTGGGCCCTTGCCTGCGGGAGCAGGAGCCCCACGTCCGCCCCTCCGGAAAAGAGGCTCGGCGGCGGCCGAGGGGCCCCGAGGGCTCCCGCCTCTGGCAAAGCCCGGAGCCCCAGCGCGGCCGGCCCTGCGGATAGGGCGCCAAGGGCAGGGGAAGAGCGGGCAGAGCTTTCGGGGCTGGGCCCTTGCCTGCGGGAGCAGGAGCCCCACGTCCGCCCCTCCGGAAAAGAGGCTCGGCGGCGGCCGAGGGGCCCCGAGGGCTCCCGCCTCTGGCAAAGCCCGGAGCCCCAGCGCGGCCGGCCCTGCGGATAGGGCGCCAAGGGCAGGGGAAGAGCGGGCAGAGCTTTCGGGGCTGGGCCCTTGCCTGCGGGAGCAGGAGCCCCACGTCCGCCCCTCCGGAAAAGAGGCTCGGCGGCGGCCGAGGGGCCCCGAGGGCTCCCGCCTCTGGCAAAGCCCGGAGCCCCAGCGCGGCCGGCCCTGCGGATAGGGCGCCAAGGGCAGGGGAAGAGCGGGCAGAGCTTTCGGGGCTGGGCCCTTGCCTGCGGGAGCAGGAGCCCCACGTCCGCCCCTCCGGAAAAGAGGCTCGGCGGCGGCCGAGGGGCCCCGAGGGCTCCCGCCTCTGGCAAAGCCCGGAGCCCCAGCGCGGCCGGCCCTGCGGATAGGGCGCCAAGGGCAGGGGAAGAGCGGGCAGAGCTTTCGGGGCTGGGCCCTTGCCTGCGGGAGCAGGAGCCCCACGTCCGCCCCTCCGGAAAAGAGGCTCGGCGGCGGCCGAGGGGCCCCGAGGGCTCCCGCCTCTGGCAAAGCCCGGAGCCCCAGCGCGGCCGGCCCTGCGGATAGGGCGCCAAGGGCAGGGGAAGAGCGGGCAGAGCTTTCGGGGCTGGGCCCTTGCCTGCGGGAGCAGGAGCCCCACGTCCGCCCCTCCGGAAAAGAGGCTCGGCGGCGGCCGAGGGGCCCCGAGGGCTCCCGCCTCTGGCAAAGCCCGGAGCCCCAGCGCGGCCGGCCCTGCGGATAGGGCGCCAAGGGCAGGGGAAGAGCGGGCAGAGCTTTCGGGGCTGGGCCCTTGCCTGCGGGAGCAGGAGCCCCACGTCCGCCCCTCCGGAAAAGAGGCTCGGCGGCGGCCGAGGGGCCCCGAGGGCTCCCGCCTCTGGCAAAGCCCGGAGCCCCAGCGCGGCCGGCCCTGCGGATAGGGCGCCAAGGGCAGGGGAAGAGCGGGCAGAGCTTTCGGGGCTGGGCCCTTGCCTGCGGGAGCAGGAGCCCCACGTCCGCCCCTCCGGAAAAGAGGCTCGGCGGCGGCCGAGGGGCCCCGAGGGCTCCCGCCTCTGGCAAAGCCCGGAGCCCCAGCGCGGCCGGCCCTGCGGATAGGGCGCCAAGGGCAGGGGAAGAGCGGGCAGAGCTTTCGGGGCTGGGCCCTTGCCTGCGGGAGCAGGAGCCCCACGTCCGCCCCTCCGGAAAAGAGGCTCGGCGGCGGCCGAGGGGCCCCGAGGGCTCCCGCCTCTGGCAAAGCCCGGAGCCCCAGCGCGGCCGGCCCTGCGGATAGGGCGCCAAGGGCAGGGGAAGAGCGGGCAGAGCTTTCGGGGCTGGGCCCTTGCCTGCGGGAGCAGGAGCCCCACGTCCGCCCCTCCGGAAAAGAGGCTCGGCGGCGGCCGAGGGGCCCCGAGGGCTCCCGCCTCTGGCAAAGCCCGGAGCCCCAGCGCGGCCGGCCCTGCGGATAGGGCGCCAAGGGCAGGGGAAAGAGCGGGCAGAGCTTTCGGGGCTGGGCCCTTGCCTGCGGGAGCAGGAGCCCCACGTCCGCCCCTCCGGAAAAGAGGCTCGGCGGCGGCCGAGGGGCCCCGAGGGCTCCCGCCTCTGGCAAAGCCCGGAGCCCCAGCGCGGCCGGCCCTGCGGATAGGGCGCCAAGGGCAGGGGAAGAGCGGGCAGAGCTTTCGGGGCTGGGCCCTTGCCTGCGGGAGCAGGAGCCCCACGTCCGCCCCTCCGGAAAAGAGGCTCGGCGGCGGCCGAGGGGCCCCGAGGGCTCCCGCCTCTGGCAAAGCCCGGAGCCCCAGCGCGGCCGGCCCTGCGGATAGGGCGCCAAGGGCAGGGGAAGAGCGGGCAGAGCTTTCGGGGCTGGGCCCTTGCCTGCGGGAGCAGGAGCCCCACGTCCGCCCCTCCGGAAAAGAGGCTCGGCGGCGGCCGAGGGGCCCCGAGGGCTCCCGCCTCTGGCAAAGCCCGGAGCCCCAGCGCGGCCGGCCCTGCGGATAGGGCGCCAAGGGCAGGGGAAGAGCGGGCAGAGCTTTCGGGGCTGGGCCCTTGCCTGCGGGAGCAGGAGCCCCACGTCCGCCCCTCCGGAAAAGAGGCTCGGCGGCGGCCGAGGGGCCCCGAGGGCTCCCGCCTCTGGCAAAGCCCGGAGCCCCAGCGCGGCCGGCCCTGCGGATAGGGCGCCAAGGGCAGGGGAAGAGCGGGCAGAGCTTTCGGGGCTGGGCCCTTGCCTGCGGGAGCAGGAGCCCCACGTCCGCCCCTCCGGAAAAGAGGCTCGGCGGCGGCCGAGGGGCCCCGAGGGCTCCCGCCTCTGGCAAAGCCCGGAGCCCCAGCGCGGCCGGCCCTGCGGATAGGGCGCCAAGGGCAGGGGAAGAGCGGGCAGAGCTTTCGGGGCTGGGCCCTTGCCTGCGGGAGCAGGAGCCCGACGTCCGCCCCTCCGGAAAAGAGGCTCGGCGGCGGCCGAGGGGCCCCGAGGGCTCCCGCCTCTGGCAAAGCCCGGAGCCCCAGCGCGGCCGGCCCTGCGGATAGGGCGCCAAGGGCAGGGGAAGAGCGGGCAGAGCTTTCGGGGCTGGGCCCTTGCCTGCGGGAGCAGGAGCCCCACGTCCGCCCCTCCGGAAAAGAGGCTCGGCGGCGGCCGAGGGGCCCCGAGGGCTCCCGCCTCTGGCAAAGCCCGGAGCCCCAGCGCGGCCGGCCCTGCGGATAGGGCGCCAAGGGCAGGGGAAGAGCGGGCAGAGCTTTCGGGGCTGGGCCCTTGCCTGCGGGAGCAGGAGCCCCACGTCCGCCCCTCCGGAAAAGAGGCTCGGCGGCGGCCGAGGGGCCCCGAGGGCTCCCGCCTCTGGCAAAGCCCGGAGCCCCAGCGCGGCCGGCCCTGCGGATAGGGCGCCAAGGGCAGGGGAAGAGCGGGCAGAGCTTTCGGGGCTGGGCCCTTGCCTGCGGGAGCAGGAGCCCCACGTCCGCCCCTCCGGAAAAGAGGCTCGGCGGGCGGCCGAGGGGCCCCGAGGGCTCCCGCCTCTGGCAAAGCCCGGAGCCCCAGCGCGGCCGGCCCTGCGGATAGGGCGCCAAGGGCAGGGGAAGAGCGGGCAGAGCTTTCGGGGCTGGGCCCTTGCCTGCGGGAGCAGGAGCCCCACGTCCGCCCCTCCGGAAAAGAGGCTCGGCGGCGGCCGAGGGGCCCCGAGGGCTCCCGCCTCTGGCAAAGCCCGGAGCCCCAGCGCGGCCGGCCCTGCGGATAGGGCGCCAAGGGCAGGGGAAGAGCGGGCAGAGCTTTCGGGGCTGGGCCCTTGCCTGCGGGAGCAGGAGCCCCACGTCCGCCCCTCCGGAAAAGAGGCTCGGCGGCGGCCGAGGGGCCCCGAGGGCTCCCGCCTCTGGCAAAGCCCGGAGCCCCAGCGCGGCCGGCCCTGCGGATAGGGCGCCAAGGGCAGGGGAAGAGCGGGCAGAGCTTTCGGGGCTGGGCCCTTGCCTGCGGGAGCAGGAGCCCCACGTCCGCCCCTCCGGAAAAGAGGCTCGGCGGCGGCCGAGGGGCCCCGAGGGCTCCCGCCTCTGGCAAAGCCCGGAGCCCCAGCGCGGCCGGCCCTGCGGATAGGGCGCCAAGGGCAGGGGAAGAGCGGGCAGAGCTTTCGGGGCTGGGCCCTTGCCTGCGGGAGCAGGAGCCCCACGTCCGCCCCTCCGGAAAAGAGGCTCGGCGGCGGCCGAGGGGCCCCGAGGGCTCCCGCCTCTGGCAAAGCCCGGAGCCCCAGCGCGGCCGGCCCTGCGGATAGGGCGCCAAGGGCAGGGAAGAGCGGGCAGAGCTTTCGGGGCTGGGCCCTTGCCTGCGGGAGCAGGAGCCCCACGTCCGCCCCTCCGGAAAAGAGGCTCGGCGGCGGCCGAGGGGCCCCGAGGGCTCCCGCCTCTGGCAAAGCCCGGAGCCCCAGCGCGGCCGGCCCTGCGGATAGGGCGCCAAGGGCAGGGGAAGAGCGGGCAGAGCTTTCGGGGCTGGGCCCTTGCCTGCGGGAGCAGGAGCCCCACGTCCGCCCCTCCGGAAAAGAGGCTCGGCGGCGGCCGAGGGGCCCCGAGGGCTCCCGCCTCTGGCAAAGCCCGGAGCCCCAGCGCGGCCGGCCCTGCGGATAGGGCGCCAAGGGCAGGGGAAGAGCGGGCAGAGCTTTCGGGGCTGGGCCCTTGCCTGCGGGAGCAGGAGCCCCACGTCCGCCCCTCCGGAAAAGAGGCTCGGCGGCGGCCGAGGGGCCCCGAGGGCTCCCGCCTCTGGCAAAGCCCGGAGCCCCAGCGCGGCCGGCCCTGCGGATAGGGCGCCAAGGGCAGGGGAAGAGCGGGCAGAGCTTTCGGGGCTGGGCCCCTTGCCTGCGGGAGCAGGAGCCCCACGTCCGCCCCTCCGGAAAAGAGGCTCGGCGGCGGCCGAGGGCCCCGAGGGCTCCCGCCTCTGGCAAAGCCCGGAGCCCCAGCGCGGCCGGCCTGCGGATAGGGCGCCAAGGGCAGGGAAGAGCGGGCAGAGCTTTCGGGGCTGGGCCCTTGCCTGCGGGAGCAGGAGCCCCACGTCCGCCCCTCCGGAAAAGAGGCTCGGCGGCGGCCGAGGGGCCCCGAGGGCTCCCGCCTCTGGCAAAGCCCGGAGCCCCAGCGCGGCCGGCCCTGCGGATAGGGCGCCAAGGGCAGGGAAGAGCGGGCAGAGCTTTCGGGGCTGGGCCCTTGCCTGCGGGAGCAGGAGCCCCACGTCCGCCCTCCGGAAAAGAGGCTCGGCGGCGGCCGAGGGGCCCCGAGGGCTCCCGCCTCTGGCAAAGCCCGGAGCCCCAGCGCGGCCGGCCCTGCGGATAGGCGCCAAGGGCAGGGGAAGAGCGGGCAGAGCTTTCGGGGCTGGCCCTTGCCTGCGGGAGCAGGAGCCCACGTCCGCCCCTCCGGAAAAGAGGCTCGGCGGCGGCCGAGGGGCCCCGAGGGCTCCGCCTCTGGCAAGCCCGGAGCCCCAGCGCGGCCGGCCCTGCGGATAGGGCGCCAAGGGCAGGGGAAGAGCGGGCAGAGCTTTCGGGGCTGGGCCCTTGCCTGCGGGAGCAGGAGCCCCACGTCCGCCCCTCCGGAAAAGAGGCTCGGCGGCGGCCGAGGGGCCCCGAGGGCTCCCGCCTCTGGCAAAGCCCGGAGCCCCAGCGCGGCCGGCCCTGCGGATAGGGCGCCAAGGGCAGGGGAAGAGCGGGCAGAGCTTTCGGGGCTGGGCCCTTGCCTGCGGGAGCAGGAGCCCCACGTCCGCCCCTCCGGAAAAGAGGCTCGGCGGCGGCCGAGGGGCCCCGAGGGCTCCCGCCTCTGGCAAAGCCCGGAGCCCCAGCGCGGCCGGCCCTGCGGATAGGGCGCCAAGGGCAGGGGAAGAGCGGGCAGAGCTTTCGGGGCTGGGCCCTTGCCTGCGGGAGCAGGAGCCCCACGTCCGCCCCTCCGGAAAAGAGGCTCGGCGGCGGCCGAGGGGCCCCGAGGGCTCCCGCCTCTGGCAAAGCCCGGAGCCCCAGCGCGGCCGGCCCTGCGGATAGGGCGCCAAGGGCAGGGGAAGAGCGGGCAGAGCTTTCGGGGCTGGGCCCTTGCCTGCGGGAGCAGGAGCCCCACGTCCGCCCCTCCGGAAAAGAGGCTCGGCGGCGGCCGAGGGGCCCCGAGGGCTCCCGCCTCTGGCAAAGCCCGGAGCCCCAGCGCGGCCGGCCCTGCGGATAGGGCGCCAAGGGCAGGGGAAGAGCGGGCAGAGCTTTCGGGGCTGGGCCCTTGCCTGCGGGAGCAGGAGCCCCACGTCCGCCCCTCCGGAAAAGAGGCTCGGCGGCGGCCGAGGGGCCCCGAGGGCTCCCGCCTCTGGCAAAGCCCGGAGCCCCAGCGCGGCCGGCCCTGCGGATAGGGCGCCAAGGGCAGGGGAAGAGCGGGCAGAGCTTTCGGGGCTGGGCCCTTGCCTGCGGGAGCAGGAGCCCCACGTCCGCCCCTCCGGAAAAGAGGCTCGGCGGCGGCCGAGGGGCCCCGAGGGCTCCCGCCTCTGGCAAAGCCCGGAGCCCCAGCGCGGCCGGCCCTGCGGATAGGGCGCCAAGGGCAGGGGAAGAGCGGGCAGAGCTTTCGGGGCTGGGCCCTTGCCTGCGGGAGCAGGAGCCCCACGTCCGCCCCTCCGGAAAAGAGGCTCGGCGGCGGCCGAGGGGCCCCGAGGGCTCCCGCCTCTGGCAAAGCCCGGAGCCCCAGCGCGGCCGGCCCTGCGGATAGGGCGCCAAGGGCAGGGGAAGAGCGGGCAGAGCTTTCGGGGCTGGGCCCTTGCCTGCGGGAGCAGGAGCCCCACGTCCGCCCCTCCGGAAAAGAGGCTCGGCGGCGGCCGAGGGGCCCCGAGGGCTCCCGCCTCTGGCAAAGCCCGGAGCCCCAGCGCGGCCGGCCCTGCGGATAGGGCGCCAAGGGCAGGGGAAGAGCGGGCAGAGCTTTCGGGGCTGGGCCCTTGCCTGCGGGAGCAGGAGCCCCACGTCCGCCCCTCCGGAAAAGAGGCTCGGCGGCGGCCGAGGGGCCCCGAGGGCTCCCGCCTCTGGCAAAGCCCGGAGCCCCAGCGCGGCCGGCCCTGCGGATAGGGCGCCAAGGGCAGGGGAAGAGCGGGCAGAGCTTTCGGGGCTGGGCCCTTGCCTGCGGGAGCAGGAGCCCCACGTCCGCCCCTCCGGAAAGAGGCTCGGCGGCGGCCGAGGGGCCCCGAGGGCTCCCGCCTCTGGCAAAGCCCGGAGCCCCAGCGCGGCCGGCCCTGCGGATAGGGCGCCAAGGGCAGGGGAAGAGCGGGCAGAGCTTTCGGGGCTGGGCCCTTGCCTGCGGGAGCAGGAGCCCCACGTCCGCCCCTCCGGAAAAGAGGCTCGGCGGCGGCCGAGGGGCCCCGAGGGCTCCCGCCTCTGGCAAAGCCCGGAGCCCCAGCGCGGCCGGCCCTGCGGATAGGGCGCCAAGGGCAGGGGAAGAGCGGGCAGAGCTTTCGGGGCTGGGCCCTTGCCTGCGGGAGCAGGAGCCCCACGTCCGCCCCTCCGGAAAAGAGGCTCGGCGGCGGCCGAGGGGCCCCGAGGGCTCCCGCCTCTGGCAAAGCCCGGAGCCCCAGCGCGGCCGGCCCTGCGGATAGGGCGCCAAGGGCAGGGGAAGAGCGGGCAGAGCTTTCGGGGCTGGGCCCTTGCCTGCGGGAGCAGGAGCCCCACGTCCGCCCCTCCGGAAAAGAGGCTCGGCGGCGGCCGAGGGGCCCCGAGGGCTCCCGCCTCTGGCAAAGCCCGGAGCCCCAGCGCGGCCGGCCCTGCGGATAGGGCGCCAAGGGCAGGGGAAGAGCGGGCAGAGCTTTCGGGGCTGGGCCCTTGCCTGCGGGAGCAGGAGCCCCACGTCCGCCCCTCCGGAAAAGAGGCTCGGCGGCGGCCGAGGGGCCCCGAGGGCTCCCGCCTCTGGCAAAGCCCGGAGCCCCAGCGCGGCCGGCCCTGCGGATAGGGCGCCAAGGGCAGGGGAAGAGCGGGCAGAGCTTTCGGGGCTGGGCCCTTGCCTGCGGGAGCAGGAGCCCCACGTCCGCCCCTCCGGAAAAGAGGCTCGGCGGCGGCCGAGGGGCCCCGAGGGCTCCCGCCTCTGGCAAAGCCCGGAGCCCCAGCGCGGCCGGCCCTGCGGATAGGGCGCCAAGGGCAGGGGAAGAGCGGGCAGAGCTTTCGGGGCTGGGCCCTTGCCTGCGGGAGCAGGAGCCCCACGTCCGCCCCTCCGGAAAAGAGGCTCGGCGGCGGCCGAGGGGCCCCGAGGGCTCCCGCCTCTGGCAAAGCCCGGAGCCCCAGCGCGGCCGGCCCTGCGGATAGGGCGCCAAGGGCAGGGGAAGAGCGGGCAGAGCTTTCGGGGCTGGGCCCTTGCCTGCGGGAGCAGGAGCCCCACGTCCGCCCCTCCGGAAAAGAGGCTCGGCGGCGGCCGAGGGGCCCCGAGGGCTCCCGCCTCTGGCAAAGCCCGGAGCCCCAGCGCGGCCGGCCCTGCGGATAGGGCGCCAAGGGCAGGGGAAGATGCGGGCAGAGCTTTCGGGGCTGGGCCCTTGCCTGCGGGAGCAGGAGCCCCACGTCCGCCCCTCCGGAAAAGAGGCTCGGCGGCGGCCGAGGGGCCCCGAGGGCTCCCGCCTCTGGCAAAGCCCGGAGCCCCAGCGCGGCCGGCCCTGCGGATAGGGCGCCAAGGGCAGGGGAAGAGCGGGCAGAGCTTTCGGGGCTGGGCCCTTGCCTGCGGGAGCAGGAGCCCCACGTCCGCCCCTCCGGAAAAGAGGCTCGGCGGCGGCCGAGGGGCCCCGAGGGCTCCCGCCTCTGGCAAAGCCCGGAGCCCCAGCGCGGCCGGCCCTGCGGATAGGGCGCCAAGGGCAGGGGAAGAGCGGGCAGAGCTTTCGGGGCTGGGCCCTTGCCTGCGGGAGCAGGAGCCCCCACGTCCGCCCCTCCGGAAAAGAGGCTCGGCGGCGGCCGAGGGGCCCCGAGGGCTCCCGCCTCTGGCAAAGCCCGGAGCCCCAGCGCGGCCGGCCCTGCGGATAGGGCGCCAAGGGCAGGGGAAGAGCGGGCAGAGCTTTCGGGGCTGGGCCCTTGCCTGCGGGAGCAGGAGCCCCACGTCCGCCCCTCCGGAAAAGAGGCTCGGCGGCGGCCGAGGGGCCCCGAGGGCTCCCGCCTCTGGCAAAGCCCGGAGCCCCAGCGCGGGCCGGCCCTGCGGATAGGGCGCCAAGGGCAGGGGAAGAGCGGGCAGAGCTTTCGGGGCTGGGCCCTTGCCTGCGGGAGCAGGAGCCCCACGTCCGCCCCTCCGGAAAAGAGGCTCGGCGGCGGCCGAGGGGCCCCGAGGGCTCCCGCCTCTGGCAAAGCCCGGAGCCCCAGCGCGGCCGGCCCTGCGGATAGGGCGCCAAGGGCAGGGGAAGAGCGGGCAGAGCTTTCGGGGCTGGGCCCTTGCCTGCGGGAGCAGGAGCCCCCACGTCCGCCCCTCCGGAAAAGAGGCTCGGCGGCGGCCGAGGGGCCCCGAGGGCTCCCGCCTCTGGCAAAGCCCGGAGCCCCAGCGCGGCCGGCCCTGCGGATAGGGCGCCAAGGGCAGGGGAAGAGCGGGCAGAGCTTTCGGGGCTGGGCCCTTGCCTGCGGGAGCAGGAGCCCCGACGTCCGCCCCTCCGGAAAAGAGGCTCGGCGGCGGCCGAGGGGCCCCGAGGGCTCCCGCCTCTGGCAAAGCCCGGAGCCCCAGCGCGGCCGGCCCTGCGGATAGGGCGCCAAGGGCAGGGGAAGAGCGGGCAGAGCTTTCGGGGCTGGGCCCTTGCCTGCGGGAGCAGGAGCCCCGACGTCCGCCCCTCCGGAAAAGAGGCTCGGCGGCGGCCGAGGGGCCCCGAGGGCTCCCGCCTCTGGCAAAGCCCGGAGCCCCAGCGCGGCCGGCCCTGCGGATAGGGCGCCAAGGGCAGGGGAAGAGCGGGCAGAGCTTCGGGGCTGGGCCCTTGCCTGCGGGAGCAGGAGCCCCACGTCCGCCCCTCCGGAAAAGAGGCTCGGCGGCGGCCGAGGGGCCCCGAGGGCTCCCGCCTCTGGCAAAGCCCGGAGCCCCAGCGCGGCCGGCCCTGCGGATAGGGCGCCAAGGGCAGGGGAAGAGCGGGCAGAGCTTTCGGGGCTGGGCCCTTGCCTGCGGGAGCAGGAGCCCCACGTCCGCCCCTCCGGAAAAGAGGCTCGGCGGCGGCCGAGGGGCCCCGAGGGCTCCCGCCTCTGGCAAAGCCCGGAGCCCCAGCGCGGCCGGCCCTGCGGATAGGGCGCCAAGGGCAGGGGAAGAGCGGGCAGAGCTTTCGGGGCTGGGCCCTTGCCTGCGGGAGCAGGAGCCCCACGTCCGCCCCTCCGGAAAAGAGGCTCGGCGGCGGCCGAGGGGCCCCGAGGGCTCCCGCCTCTGGCAAAGCCCGGAGCCCCAGCGCGGGCCGGCCCTGCGGATAGGGCGCCAAGGGCAGGGGAAGAGCGGGCAGAGCTTTCGGGGCTGGGCCCTTGCCTGCGGGAGCAGGAGCCCCACGTCCGCCCCTCCGGAAAAGAGGCTCGGCGGCGGCCGAGGGGCCCCGAGGGCTCCCGCCTCTGGCAAAGCCCGGAGCCCCAGCGCGGCCGGCCCTGCGGATAGGGCGCCAAGGGCAGGGGAAGAGCGGGCAGAGCTTTCGGGGCTGGGCCCTTGCCTGCGGGAGCAGGAGCCCCACGTCCGCCCCTCCGGAAAAGAGGCTCGGCGGCGGCCGAGGGGCCCCGAGGGCTCCCGCCTCTGGCAAAGCCCGGAGCCCCAGCGCGGCCGGCCCTGCGGATAGGGCGCCAAGGGCAGGGGAAGAGCGGGCAGAGCTTTCGGGGCTGGGCCCTTGCCTGCGGGAGCAGGAGCCCCACGTCCGCCCCTCCGGAAAAGAGGCTCGGCGGCGGCCGAGGGGCCCCGAGGGCTCCCGCCTCTGGCAAAGCCCGGAGCCCCAGCGCGGCCGGCCCTGCGGATAGGGCGCCAAGGGCAGGGGAAGAGCGGGCAGAGCTTTCGGGGCTGGGCCCTTGCCTGCGGGAGCAGGAGCCCCACGTCCGCCCCTCCGGAAAAGAGGCTCGGCGGCGGCCGAGGGGCCCCGAGGGCTCCCGCCTCTGGCAAAGCCCGGAGCCCCAGCGCGGCCGGCCCTGCGGATAGGGCGCCAAGGGCAGGGAAGAGCGGGCAGAGCTTTCGGGGCTGGGCCCTTGCCTGCGGGAGCAGGAGCCCCACGTCCGCCCCTCCGGAAAAGAGGCTCGGCGGCGGCCGAGGGGCCCCGAGGGCTCCCGCCTCTGGCAAAGCCCGGAGCCCCAGCGCGGCCGGCCCTGCGGATAGGGCGCCAAGGGCAGGGGAAGAGCGGGCAGAGCTTTCGGGGCTGGGCCCTTGCCTGCGGGAGCAGGAGCCCCACGTCCGCCCCTCCGGAAAAGAGGCTCGGCGGCGGCCGAGGGGCCCCGAGGGCTCCCGCCTCTGGCAAAGCCCGGAGCCCCAGCGCGGCCGGCCCTGCGGATAGGGCGCCAAGGGCAGGGGAAGAGCGGGCAGAGCTTTCGGGGCTGGGCCCTTGCCTGCGGGAGCAGGAGCCCCACGTCCGCCCCTCCGGAAAAGAGGCTCGGCGGCGGCCGAGGGGCCCCGAGGGCTCCCGCCTCTGGCAAAGCCCGGAGCCCCAGCGCGGCCGGCCCTGCGGATAGGGCGCCAAGGGCAGGGGAAGAGCGGGCAGAGCTTTCGGGGCTGGGCCCTTGCCTGCGGGAGCAGGAGCCCCACGTCCGCCCCTCCGGAAAAGAGGCTCGGCGGCGGCCGAGGGGCCCCGAGGGCTCCCGCCTCTGGCAAAGCCCGGAGCCCCAGCGCGGCCGGCCCTGCGGATAGGGCGCCAAGGGCAGGGGAAGAGCGGGCAGAGCTTTCGGGGCTGGGCCCTTGCCTGCGGGAGCAGGAGCCCCACGTCCGCCCCTCCGGAAAAGAGGCTCGGCGGCGGCCGAGGGGCCCCGAGGGCTCCCGCCTCTGGCAAAGCCCGGAGCCCCAGCGCGGCCGGCCCTGCGGATAGGGCGCCAAGGGCAGGGGAAGAGCGGGCAGAGCTTTCGGGGCTGGGCCCTTGCCTGCGGGAGCAGGAGCCCCACGTCCGCCCCTCCGGAAAAGAGGCTCGGCGGCGGCCGAGGGGCCCCGAGGGCTCCCGCCTCTGGCAAAGCCCGGAGCCCCAGCGCGGCCGGCCCTGCGGATAGGGCGCCAAGGGCAGGGGAAGAGCGGGCAGAGCTTTCGGGGCTGGGCCCTTGCCTGCGGGAGCAGGAGCCCCACGTCCGCCCCTCCGGAAAAGAGGCTCGGCGGCGGCCGAGGGGCCCCGAGGGCTCCCGCCTCTGGCAAAGCCCGGAGCCCCAGCGCGGCCGGCCCTGCGGATAGGGCGCCAAGGGCAGGGGAAGAGCGGGCAGAGCTTTCGGGGCTGGGCCCTTGCCTGCGGGAGCAGGAGCCCCACGTCCGCCCCTCCGGAAAAGAGGCTCGGCGGCGGCCGAGGGGCCCCGAGGGCTCCCGCCTCTGGCAAAGCCCGGAGCCCCAGCGCGGCCGGCCCTGCGGATAGGGCGCCAAGGGCAGGGGAAGAGCGGGCAGAGCTTTCGGGGCTGGGCCCTTGCCTGCGGGAGCAGGAGCCCCACGTCCGCCCCTCCGGAAAAGAGGCTCGGCGGCGGCCGAGGGGCCCCGAGGGCTCCCGCCTCTGGCAAAGCCCGGAGCCCCAGCGCGGCCGGCCCTGCGGATAGGGCGCCAAGGGCAGGGGAAGAGCGGGCAGAGCTTTCGGGGCTGGGCCCTTGCCTGCGGGAGCAGGAGCCCCACGTCTGCCCCTCCGGAAAAGAGGCTCGGCGGCGGCCGAGGGGCCCCGAGGGCTCCCGCCTCTGGCAAAGCCCGGAGCCCCAGCGCGGCCGGCCCTGCGGATAGGGCGCCAAGGGCAGGGGAAGAGCGGGCAGAGCTTTCGGGGCTGGGCCCTTGCCTGCGGGAGCAGGAGCCCCACGTCCGCCCCTCCGGAAAAGAGGCTCGGCGGCGGCCGAGGGGCCCCGAGGGCTCCCGCCTCTGGCAAAGCCCGGAGCCCCAGCGCGGCCGGCCCTGCGGATAGGGCGCCAAGGGCAGGGGAAGAGCGGGCAGAGCTTTCGGGGCTGGGCCCTTGCCTGCGGGAGCAGGAGCCCCACGTCCGCCCCTCCGGAAAAGAGGCTCGGCGGCGGCCGAGGGGCCCCGAGGGCTCCCGCCTCTGGCAAAGCCCGGAGCCCCAGCGCGGCCGGCCCTGCGGATAGGGCGCCAAGGGCAGGGGAAGAGCGGGCAGAGCTTTCGGGGCTGGGCCCTTGCCTGCGGGAGCAGGAGCCCCACGTCCGCCCCTCCGGAAAAGAGGCTCGGCGGCGGCCGAGGGGCCCCGAGGGCTCCCGCCTCTGGCAAAGCCCGGAGCCCCAGCGCGGCCGGCCCTGCGGATAGGGCGCCAAGGGCAGGGGAAGAGCGGGCAGAGCTTTCGGGGCTGGGCCCTTGCCTGCGGGAGCAGGAGCCCCACGTCCGCCCCTCCGGAAAAGAGGCTCGGCGGCGGCCGAGGGGCCCCGAGGGCTCCCGCCTCTGGCAAAGCCCGGAGCCCCAGCGCGGCCGGCCCTGCGGATAGGGCGCCAAGGGCAGGGGAAGAGCGGGCAGAGCTTTCGGGGCTGGGCCCTTGCCTGCGGGAGCAGGAGCCCCACGTCCGCCCCTCCGGAAAAGAGGCTCGGCGGCGGCCGAGGGGCCCCGAGGGCTCCCGCCTCTGGCAAAGCCCGGAGCCCCAGCGCGGCCGGCCCTGCGGATAGGGCGCCAAGGGCAGGGGAAGAGCGGGCAGAGCTTTCGGGGCTGGGCCCTTGCCTGCGGGAGCAGGAGCCCCACGTCCGCCCCTCCGGAAAAGAGGCTCGGCGGCGGCCGAGGGGCCCCGAGGGCTCCCGCCTCTGGCAAAGCCCGGAGCCCCAGCGCGGCCGGCCCTGCGGATAGGGCGCCAAGGGCAGGGGAAGAGCGGGCAGAGCTTTCGGGGCTGGGCCCTTGCCTTGCGGGAGCAGGAGCCCCACGTCCGCCCCTCCGGAAAAGAGGCTCGGCGGCGGCCGAGGGGCCCCGAGGGCTCCCGCCTCTGGCAAAGCCCGGAGCCCCAGCGCGGCCGGCCCTGCGGATAGGGCGCCAAGGGCAGGGGAAGAGCGGGCAGAGCTTTCGGGGCTGGGCCCTTGCCTGCGGGAGCAGGAGCCCCACGTCCGCCCCTCCGGAAAAGAGGCTCGGCGGCGGCCGAGGGGCCCCGAGGGCTCCCGCCTCTGGCAAAGCCCGGAGCCCCAGCGCGGCCGGCCCTGCGGATAGGGCGCCAAGGGCAGGGGAAGAGCGGGCAGAGCTTTCGGGGCTGGGCCCTTGCCTGCGGGAGCAGGAGCCCCACGTCCGCCCCTCCGGAAAAGAGGCTCGGCGGCGGCCGAGGGGCCCCGAGGGCTCCCGCCTCTGGCAAAGCCCGGAGCCCCAGCGCGGCCGGCCCTGCGGATAGGGCGCCAAGGGCAGGGGAAGAGCGGGCAGAGCTTTCGGGGCTGGGCCCTTGCCTGCGGGAGCAGGAGCCCGACGTCCGCCCCTCCGGAAAAGAGGCTCGGCGGCGGCCGAGGGGCCCCGAGGGCTCCCGCCTCTGGCAAAGCCCGGAGCCCCAGCGCGGCCGGCCCTGCGGATAGGGCGCCAAGGGCAGGGGAAGAGCGGGCAGAGCTTTCGGGGCTGGGCCCTTGCCTGCGGGAGCAGGAGCCCGACGTCCGCCCCTCCGGAAAAGAGGATCTGCGGCGGCCGAGGGGCCCCGAGGGCTCCCGCCTCTGGCAAAGCCCGGAGCCCCAGCGCGGCCGGCCCTGCGGATAGGGCGCCAAGGGCAGGGGAAGAGCGGGCAGAGCTTTCGGGGCTGGGCCCTTGCCTGCGGGAGCAGGAGCCCGACGTCCGCCCCTCCGGAAAAGAGGCTCGGCGGCGGCCGACGGGCCCCGAGGGCTCCCGCCTCTGGCAAAGCCCGGAGCCCCAGCGCGGCCGGCCCTGCGGATAGGGCGCCAAGGGCAGGGGAAGAGCGGGCAGAGCTTTCGGGGCTGGGCCCTTGCCTGCGGGAGCAGGAGCCCCACGTCCGCCCCTCCGGAAAAGAGGCTCGGCGGCGGCTGAGGGGCCCCGAGGGCTCCCGCCTCTGGCAAAGCCCGGAGCCCCAGCGCGGCCGGCCCTGCGGATAGGGCGCCAAGGGCAGGGGAAGAGCGGGCAGAGCTTTCGGGGCTGGGCCCTTGCCTGCGGGAGCAGGAGCCCCACGTCCGCCCCTCCGGAAAAGAGGCTCGGCGGCGGCCGAGGGGCCCCGAGGGCTCCCGCCTCTGGCAAAGCCCGGAGCCCCAGCGCGGCCGGCCCTGCGGATAGGGCGCCAAGGGCAGGGGAAGAGCGGGCAGAGCTTTCGGGGCTGGGCCCTTGCCTGCGGGAGCAGGAGCCCCACGTCCGCCCCTCCGGAAAAGAGGCTCGGCGGCGGCCGAGGGGCCCCGAGGGCTCCCGCCTCTGGCAAAGCCCGGAGCCCCAGCGCGGCCGGCCCTGCGGATAGGGCGCCAAGGGCAGGGGAAGAGCGGGCAGAGCTTTCGGGGCTGGGCCCTTGCCTGCGGGAGCAGGAGCCCCACGTCCGCCCCTCCGGAAAAGAGGCTCGGCGGCGGCCGAGGGGCCCCGAGGGCTCCCGCCTCTGGCAAAGCCCGGAGCCCCAGCGCGGCCGGCCCTGCGGATAGGGCGCCAAGGGCAGGGGAAGAGCGGGCAGAGCTTTCGGGGCTGGGCCCTTGCCTGCGGGAGCAGGAGCCCCACGTCCGCCCCTCCGGAAAAGAGGCTCGGCGGCGGCCGAGGGGCCCCGAGGGCTCCCGCCTCTGGCAAAGCCCGGAGCCCCAGCGCGGCCGGCCCTGCGGATAGGGCGCCAAGGGCAGGGGAAGAGCGGGCAGAGCTTTCGGGGCTGGGCCCTTGCCTGCGGGAGCAGGAGCCCGACGTCCGCCCCTCCGGAAAAGAGGCTCGGCGGCGGCCGAGGGGCCCCGAGGGCTCCCGCCTCTGGCAAAGCCCGGAGCCCCAGCGCGGCCGGCCCTGCGGATAGGGCGCCAAGGGCAGGGGAAGAGCGGGCAGAGCTTTCGGGGCTGGGCCCTTGCCTGCGGGAGCAGGAGCCCGACGTCCGCCCCTCCGGAAAAGAGGCTCGGCGGCGGCCGAGGGGCCCCGAGGGCTCCCGCCTCTGGCAAAGCCCGGAGCCCCAGCGCGGCCGGCCCTGCGGATAGGGCGCCAAGGGCAGGGGAAGAGCGGGCAGAGCTTTCGGGGCTGGGCCCTTGCCTGCGGGAGCAGGAGCCCCACGTCCGCCCCTCCGGAAAAGAGGCTCGGCGGCGGCCGAGGGGCCCCGAGGGCTCCCGCCTCTGGCAAAGCCCGGAGCCCCAGCGCGGCCAGCCCTGCGGATAGGGCGCCAAGGGCAGGGGAAGAGCGGGCAGAGCTTTCGGGGCTGGGCCCTTGCCTGCGGGAGCAGGAGCCCGACGTCCGCCCCTCCGGAAAAGAGGCTCGGCGGCGGCCGAGGGGCCCCGAGGGCTCCCGCCTCTGGCAAAGCCCGGAGCCCCAGCGCGGCCGGCCCTGCGGATAGGGCGCCAAGGGCAGGGGAAGAGCGGGCAGAGCTTTCGGGGCTGGGCCCTTGC
>NW_027439630.1:0-25012 GCF_964188355.1 Buteo buteo
AGTATATTCCCAAACAGAGGGATGTAGGTCATCAGAATAGTATTTAACTCCTGTGTAGTGCCATTATTTGCGGCTGTCAGTACTGTCCTGTGTCTATCAATCAACAAGAACTTGTGCATGGTTTCTGCTGGAATAACATGCGAACCCCTACCCATCATTGATTTTGCAGAAATTGCTAGTAGGGATAAATCAGGGTGAGAAGAAAATGGCAGTGTGCAGTCAAGTACCAAGAATCTGTGCACAGCTTCTGCAGGAGCAGCCTGTGAAGACTCGGCTCTCATTGACTTTGCAGAAATTATTAGTAGGCATAAATCAGGATATAAGGAAAGTGACAGAGTGCAGTATGTGTGCAACCCTGGATACACTTTATCAGGATCAGAATGGGTAACGTGAAAAAATCTGGGTATCTGGACCACCACAATGTTTGGGTAAATGTAACTTTTGTTACTGGTTGACTTTGTACTGGTAGACAATTCTAATAATTCTCAAAGTAGGAGTTTCAGAATTAGGTTTACATTTGTTGCTTGATTACCAAGTCTCTAATGGACCAAAATTAAGCTCTGGATTCAATACTTATCTTGTGGATCTTGGGCTTTAGTATCCCCAAATCATTTACACTCAGTTGTATTTTTTATTGTGAGAATTTTGGAGCTGTCTGGAAGGTTACAAGCAGATAAACTTTTTGTCTGTACTCCCAAGAACTTGTGCAACAAGGTACAGGTACTGACAACGGTGTCAGCCTCTTTCCGCCAGTGATTACATTTGTTAAGACGTCCTTTCACGTAGTTTCCTAACTGTCCCTCATATGTGGGAGGAGTGCTGTTGTGGTAAGCTGCTTTGTTGTCTTCAATTTCCTCCTTAGAGCTCTTTGTTAGGAGTCTTATAAAATTCATTTTTAATCCTAGGTAATGGAAGAACAACAGGGATAAAATTAGATTTACTCCTACTGATTTCATTAATTAAGTATTTCAAGGACTACAGTCTCCTGAAATCAGTAGCTCTTGAGATCATCACTGCTGTTTGCAAAGTCTGTAAAGTTGGCTTTTATACATGTGTGTAAGAATATGCTTGGAAGTTGTGCCATATTGTTGATAAACTACCTAATGTAGGACAGAAAGAAGAGAGAAGATTTGGTTCACTTATCTTAGAGATTTCTTCTTCTTCCTTTAAGCCAGTATCAATTAGAAAATTTACAGGTATTTGTCTGGGGCCAGTGGCTAAAATAATGTGTGGATCAATATGCTAGTTAGGCCATTCTAAGCCGGATATTATGTGAGTGGGTTGGCCTGAAATTCCCCCCATGCTTCCTAGTTTTTTAGATCAATCAAATCCTTCCTTAAGCCTGAGTAAGGGTTGGCAGGAGCAGAGGGGTTTGCTCTCCTGTGTTTTGGTGATACCAACACATCCCATAGCCTTGCTAGTAGGCTGCTTCACCAGGTTTATCATTGTATGAATATTTTCTGTGGACTGCCCATGTAACACTGAGCGGGGTATTCCTAATGCTAATGCCTTCTTCCATAGTTCATTGTGCTGAGAGTCAAAACGAGAATAGATTTGTTGAGGGGAACGGGAGTTATTCTCCTCGAAAAATCGTGCCTGTCAGACTTGGTGCTGTGAACCTGAACTTTCCTCTAACTAGCCCATCTCTCTACCATAAATCACTATTTCTTGAAATAATTCCCCCCACGTTAAAACAGGCTGTTGTTGCTGGTTAGGGTTGCAAGCATAATGATCAATTGCCCGTATAATTTTTTCCTTTTAGGTTTTGCACATAAATTTTCAAGATGTCAGGGAGACATCTAATTAATGTTTTAAGGCGGACCGGATAAACCCGAGCAGCAAGGGGAATACCCTGCTCCCTGTGCTTGTACATAGCTTGTATACAGGCAGCCTTTTGCACTGATTCAGCCAGCGTAGATAATCCAGCTGTTTTAATAGGCAGAGGTTCACCTCATTCTCTAAAATCTAGTCCCCCTGCCCAATAGGCAACTCTGAGCATCAAGGGTTGGTTCCCCACAGGACCCTGATCAAGGAACACACCAGCACCCCAATACGCCCTAGCTTCTTCCTTGCTCAGCAAGACTCGATCCCCTCCATTCAATGACACACGTCATAAATATTCAGTTTCACTTTCCCCCAGCTTGCGTGAAAATTTCTCTTGCTTTTGCGCAAGCTCAGGTCCCAACCACGGGGTGGTTAGGGTTGTAGTTAAATTTCGATTGTTCTTGGCCCTCAACTGTACCTCTGTTTTAATGAGGGGTTGAATTTCAATATTACTTACCTCATCAGATAGAAGTTTGCTAGACCTGTTGAACTGACCTCTGCATTTTGTGTGAGTGTCCTGATGAGTCTTACTGTAGTTTGAGCAGACTGAGCACCTGGTTGCTAGTCATTATATCCATTCTTTAAATTTCCAGACTACTAGCTCTGATCAATGAGTTCCAAACAAAGAGGAACAATTAAAAAATGACCCCTATTTCACTAATGAAACTTCAGTAAGAAATTGCTAGTGTACTGTGCAACCTTTCAGAAATTACTGGAGATTACAGAAGTAACTTTCAAGTTAAAATCCTGACTTAAGTTTGTAAGCTGCCTTTCAAGAGTTCTTCTGAAATAGTAAGATAGTGTTGTAGGAAGAACAATCTGAAGTTGACATGGCCATTTCCAAAGGAGTTTGAGAAAACGTGAAGTGGTCCAATTTCAGAAAGAGAAGTAGTCCATTGATGGCCATAAGTGTGTAAACTGAAAATTATAATGGAATTCTAGTGCTGGATTATACATAAAGCTGAAAACAGTAGCACTTTCTACACAGCCATTATGTCAAAAATTGTGTACAACATAGATTTGAAGTTCACTAACCCTAAGAACTGTGGACATGAAGTGATGTATAAACAGAGACCAAAATAATATGGTGTGCATGAATCCTGCCACTTCCATGACCCTTAGTCTAGGATGAAGACAGCAATTTGTTTAATGTCATCAGAACTGTAATTGCACAACCACATTATCCATGGTGTTGAAACTTCCCATCAGAAATTGTCTGAGAATCTCTACAAATTAATATATTTACAGTGCTGAAACTCCCTCTTGCTTTTTAACTCCTAAATGCCATCTGAGCAGTTAAGATGACAAATCCATAATTTCTGAGGCTAGTCCTGTTTGACATCAGCCCTCTGGGTCATGGATTTTGCTTTAGTTTCATTCAACTACAGCACTTAAACATTATATTGAAATCTCCAAATCCCACAAACAGAAATATGCATGTTACGTCCCAGTTGAAATAATTTGATGCAAATTTTGGGGAAATGATTAGTGCCTTGAATTGTCTTCGAGGAATTGCCAGACGCTTGAAACTGGAAAAAAATTTTGGCAACAGGGCAACATTGTAGGATGTTGTGTACCACCCACCTTCCTGGGACCTCTTCCAGAAAGACTCCTTTAGAAATAAAGAGTAGTCAGTCTTAGTGCCCACTCTGCTCCTGACCTTTCTGCTTCAAGATTAGTAATGATGCTAATTAATATGCATTGCCTATGGTTTAGCAACATACTACTTTTGAGAAGTGCCAAACAAAACATTCTTCTAGACACTGATGTACTGGGCTCTGATACTTGGAGCATATTCAGATAGTGGTTCCAGATCCTGCTTGACTTATCACTGAACCTAGGTGATTCAGCAGTACATGCATACAGCTGATTCGCCCACCTTCACCCCACAGCAGGACCAACCAGTAGTTACCTTATAGTCATCCCCTCCTAGCCCTGAGTGTGTTGGTGATATTTTCTGAATTGGAAGTAGAATACAAAAAAAAAAACCAACAAAAAACAAAACAAAAGACAGGCTCCTGTTTATAAATAATATGTTTGCCTGGCTTCTCTAAGCATAAAGGTATCATGAGCTTTTTAGACTAGCATTCTCGTCCTTTCTCAGTTGTTGAAATGCTTCCAAGTGTCAGTGCAAGACCCTAATCTTAATCACACAGCCTTCGAATGATTGGTTCCTAGTTAAGTATAGTTATTTCTCCATTTAGGACCTGCCAGTGAACCTGCCTGTCCTTTGGGACAGTGTCCATAAACCAACCCAGGAGAGCTGTGAGTGAGCCCAGCATAGATCATTTTGAGCTCCAGCTGTGGAATCACCTACTGGAAAAGATTAGTCAAATTCAGTTTGATCACCTCTAGTTCTTGCTCCAACCATTCTCTTTGTTTTAATCTTCTAATTTAGCATGACATCAGTAACAGCTGTTGCTCTCTCTCCTTTTACAGAACTGTACATTTCTAAGAGTGGGAGAGAAATGTAACCTTTTCTTTGCCCTAAGAAACATCTTTTTTAAACTATTTTATGCAGTTATGGTCAATATACAATGAAAATAAGAACTTATGCAACAAATATAAACATATTCTTCAAATTAGCATCCAGTTTTTCTCTTTTTATTTAGAAATTGTATGCTCCCCTCCAAGAATTCCAAACGGGAACTTTAGACCTCAAGAAGACAACTACATCGTAGGTGATATAATCACAATACAGTGTAATCCTGGATATCATTTTAAAACATTGACTGGCAAAAGCACAGCTGAATGCACCAAGAATGGCTGGGTGCCTGATCCGGGTTGTGTCCGTAAGTAGCTCTCATGAATGAAGACACAACATGTAGAGTTGTTGGAAATATCTCAGTGAAAAAGAGGTAAAGAGAAAAACTTCAGAAGCATGAGAAATGAGAGTTGCTTATTCATCATGCTTCTTTGTAATGTAAAGCTTAATTTGATGGTTTGGAAAAGTCAGCTATAAAAACAATGGTATAATCTACATTTACATTATGTTTATAAACACAGGTATTATTTATTTCTGTATTTGTGAAAGTATGTGTTAAAATGTACTATAGTCAGCTCCCTGTCAGGAATTTTTGTGGTCCACCTGAAGAGTAGCATGCCGGACAAGATAAGAGGACAGAGTGAGTGTTAAAGTATCCAAACCAAAACAAAACATAGGTAATGGTTAGAAGGTATCTTTCATTATGGTTATCACAGCTTTAGATTTTTAGTTGCAGTTGTATGTTGGTATATTATAAACAACCACGGTTTTATTCTGCCTATTATAATGTTTGTCAAATAACAAAACAAGATATTCGTGATTTTTGATGAGTTCTTTCTTAGCTTAAACTTCCCATAACTACAATAATAGTTTTGCCCAGTACGCACAGTATTAACAAACAAATAAATAAATTAGCAATTTATTTCATCATCTAGCACTCTTTGATTTTTAGTCACTGAAAGTAAAAGAAAAACTTAGAAAACAGAATGTGAGAGAAACCCTGATGAAATCAGTCTTGTAAATGAACCTTTGGATAAGACGATTTCAACTATTGCCGAAAAGTGCAGTTAGTATCTGTATTAATCTTTCCTTTATATGTGTGTGGGTTCTAAAATTCAGTATCATTCTGAGACCACTTCACTCATTATTGAATGATCTGTCCAGTGTGTGATCTCCCTTGCCCCAGCATGTAGACTCTGGGTCAAAGCACTTCAGAAGGAACCTACCTGCTATGGCCAAGTAGGACACCCTGGGTAAACTTGAATGAAAGCTTCTGGGAATCTCCTCCTTCTATCCTTGACTTGTCCCTGAAAAGGGTCAGTTCTTTTGAGGAACTGAGAGAACAAAAGAAAAACACTACAGTTGTAAAATAAAAATGAGAAGAACCAGGAAGAGCTTTTGGTACAGGATCCCCAAAGTTACCAATGAAAGTGGTGACAGGAGTCATCTCAATTTTGAGTCCACAGTTCAGTGTCTATATCTGAGCTAGCTGTCTGGGCTCCCATCATAGTCAGTATAGTAAATGTCATCGAGATGCTCTACAAAGACAGTGTCGTCTTACCACAGAATAAATGCTTACTATTTGGTCTCATGAATCAGCCTTTGCAGTCCAGTGAAAATATTGACGGGATTTCTGTGGTTGCAACGGGATCAGAGGGAAGCAACATAGGTATAAGCACTGACAAAGACAGCAGAAGCAGAGTGTGATTGCTCCCGCACTCCTCAGGATCTGCCAAGGTGTGCCGTCTAGATTCTGACAGTTTCAGAAAACACTCAGATGGTGAAGCTGAATCTGAATTAATTGTGTCCTGAGCTTTTTGTCACGCATGTGTTGATATTGTTGCTCTTAAATTCTATTTCAAGAGAAGCCATGTGACTACCCAGCCATAGAAAATGGCAAGTTAAGTGAAAGCCTGGAGTACTACAAAAACTATTACTTTCCGATGAGTTTTGGGCAGCATGCTGATTATCACTGCATTCATGGTTATACAACCCCGAGTGGAGAATACTGGGTTCGAATGGTCTGTTCTGAAAGGGGCTGGTATCCAGAGCCAAAATGCCTCAGTAAGTACATTTCCATTATAAACTCAATTCTGTTGGAATTATCAAAGGTCTGTGCAGCAGAAATTGTGCTGATGGAGCACAAGATGGAACAAAGAGCAGTTAGTTAAAGTAGAACTGCTTTAGTTGACCCCTGGAGCTGCACCCAGATTTCATCCTATCTGCAGAGCTCAAACTGTCAGCTGGTAAGTGACACTCTGAAATGAGGAAGGCTGAAATGATACTTTTGGATTTTGGAGATTCTTTACTGCTGAAATCCTTCGTGAGACTGAGAAATACATAGGAAATGTTTCTGTTCTCTGGCTTCTGGGTCACGTGCATGCATCTACTTTCATCTGCATACACAGCTGCACATACAAACAGAGTTTCTACTGTATGTAAATATATTCTTCCTTCCGTGGCTTGGGCACTTTGTCTAGAGGTTCCTCTCTGAGGTCCATTGCCTGGTCCCTTTGGATAACATTTGGAGCTGCGAAGGTGGCACACTCTTACAATAAGCTGAAAGTGAGCAAGGCATCAGAAAAAGATGCAGATACACTGACTTAGATTTAAAATAAATCAGATTTAAAATATATTTAAAGCAGCAAGCTGAGGCCTCCACTTCTAACACACATCATCAGTCGCAGTAAAGTTCCTATGTACTGGTCAGGCTTGGAAGTGGACTACAAAAGGCTGATCTTTCTCTGTTGCCTTCAGTGGAGTGGTGCTCCGTGCAGGAAATTAGTGGAGTCCTGCCCGGAGGAAAGGACCAGTTACTCGAGTAACACAGCTGTAGCATTCCTCCAGCCATCTTCCTTGTGTCTGGGCTCTTGGGGGCACAGGATGTTGTAGAGCCAGCGTGCTTAGCTGCTGCTAAAATCCCCAGAGCTGGTTTGAGAGGCTGATACATTTGCACAGAGATGATAAAATCTCCTGGAAGCAAATGCTGAAAATCACTCAGGGCAGCCATCAACATTTTAGAGACATAGCAGACCAAACCATAGCTGGTATACATGACGCTAGATGCACTGAAGTTAGCCAAACTTGCTTATGAACACTAGGTAAGCGACACTGTTTACTAGACCACTTCTTAGCACTTCATGTAGCGACTTGCACTCCTGTTCATGTGATTCATTAATCTTAGGGCAGTGAAACAAATCATGCTTTCATTCAGGTTTGAACACAAATGTCTTTTGGGGATAGAAGGCTACAGAAAGGCACTTGGAGGGCCATTTTTTAGTAACCATCTTCCTGAGAATTAATTTACCTCAGTTCTTGCTGTACAAATTACTGTGGTTAAATGTACTTACCTTCCTTCTTCAGAAAAATGTCATGTCAGACAGCTGGAAAATGGTTATTTCTCATATGGACGGAAGAATGTTTACAAGGAAGGTGAAAGAGTTAAATATGTCTGCAGTGATGACTATTATGCTGAACACAAAGATGGGCAAGTCACGTGCACAAAGGATGACTGGTCACCTCCTCCAAGATGTATCCGTAAAAGTAAGTGTGCTCGTATTTTGTTGAGGTTTCTAGCTAAAACCGATAAATCCGTCATCACATCACGTACATTAATCCATCACTACTGCTTAGTAACTCTAAGTCTAGGTGCTCTACACCTGAAACACAATGCCGTCATTCTCTCAGTGTCTCATGCAGCCCTCATGTCACTGTGTGCTGCTGAGGTCAGTCGCTATATAAACATGCAGAATGAAACCCTGTAAAACATCCATGCATGGCTCATTCAGATCTCCTAGAATGTAAGCTCTGGGATGGGAGTCACAGTCCCTTTATTTTCAGTGGTGAAATCTTGTTATAACATAGCTGTGCAGTAATGTAATAAATAGTGATCATTCCCCTTGCACAGCCTATCTGTAATTTGTTTCCGTTCAGCCTCTTGCTATGCCACCTGGTCCTTGTTCCTCTTGCTTCCTTTCCAGTTGGCATCATAGTGGAAGGAGGGAGGAATAGGAAGGTTACCTCTCCTAACTCTGTTTCCAGCTTTTGTTCCTGACTTGTACCAAGCCTGAAATTGCTAGAATGTCTCACAGGAACTTTAAATACTTTAGATAATGATTTCATATGGACAAAAATAATTCAACCTAGCTTTTCTTGGACTGTAAAAACACTTTTTTAGGGAACCATTTGTGATGGAAAAAGACTTACCTGCAAGGTTCAAGCAAAGGACTTGAACTTCACTCACAGACTTAACTGCAAGGTTCAAGCAAACGACTTATTTGAACTTCACTTACAGACTTAACACGCCACTATTGCAGGTTTTACAGATACAATGGAGGAATGCACTACTGCAATTTTTAAGGCAAGAGTGGTACACTATTACAACCACAAGCACACACACATTTACAAACTTAAAGCATAAACAATATTCACTGACCTCTCCAGGTAAGGGCTCTCAATCCCAGGGAAGCTACCTCAACCGGCATCCCAATCAAGTGGGGGTGGGGGGGAAGGGTTTCCTTCACAAGCCAATTGTATAGTTGGAGAAGTGACTCCCCCATCTCCAACCTGAATCTTAGAGTTTTTATCCCCTGACTTGTGGAATGGTGTGTATGACTATGTCTGAGTGGATCATGATATATGCCTAAATGGATTATGTATATCTGAGTGGAGTTTCCCGTTATCTTTCCTTTGCTGGTCTGTGATTGTTTGACTACACAAGGTTGTCATTTGAAACTGAAGCTGAAACCCTCCAGGTTTTGGGTTTTTTTTACCTTGCTTCCTCAGGCAACTGAATAGTGGTTGGATTGAGACTCAGGGCATACTATTTGCTAAGGGATTTCAAGGCTCAGCTCAGGTTTTGGTTCTTTGAATGGCACAGCCACCACCCCGTTTAGTTTAAGGTTTATATCGGACAACCCAGGGCTAAGCTGTCTACACAGCTCCCCATGAGTTGTCTCTGCAGAGAGACAGGGCCTCAAGGCAATCCAAGGCTGGGTTGCTTTTGTAACCCACCATGAGTCGCCTGTGTGCCCTAGACATGGTGAAACTCGTTTGTGAACTATGAGCCTTACAATCCACACACCATTCCACCCTGATAGAGACAGCGACCACAGAATGTCTTGGACTGCCACCCACTGAGATTTTGATATAGCAATGAGCAAGCAGAATAAAATTTTGTGATTCCTAGTGTTAGGCAATCGTGGGCATCAGTGGTATAAACACCAAAAATTTGACGTGAAATTTAAACTTTTGAAGCTGTTGCACTGAAGTGTCATTAACTCTGCTCCCAACATTCAAATACATCCTCTAGTGTTCCTCAAAGTCTTTTCTGTTTCATATCTTTATTTACTTGACTCTCTAATGTGCAAATATTGCTATTTGTTGTAGAGTTAATTTGTTAGAATGAAGAAACTTCTTCACAGAATGATTTATTAGTAAAGAATTTAACATACTGCAGAAGTTTTCTTTCAGAATGCAAGACCATAACATCCAACCAAGACAACTGATTTCCATCGATTTAGACTGGCTTAATGTATTCCAAGTGATGTGAAATCAGTTACAACATTGGGTCTGTCTGCACTAGCGTTTTAGTGTGCAAGAAGGGGTCCTTTGCTACAAATTTCCTTTAGCCCTGCAGTATGTGCCCTCTGAATGACTTCTCTTTGGTAGAACTGAGGTGGTACCTGCACACCATGGTGATCTCTGGCGTGTGCTACCTTGCAATATGGACAGAAGGTCCTCTTTATGCATGCACAGTGCTGTGCATGCCCAACATGAATTTCATTTCTAGTGAACACCAGATGTGGACATAAAATTTTGGAAGCTTGCAGGATTGCTGCAAATGAAACTCCTGTCCATGCCTGTTTCTGCTGCATGAGTTGGTAACTGTGAACTTTGACTTCACACTTTCCGATTGTCCCCCAGGAATAGCACTCAATGCAGAAGCAAAAATTCATGTGCTCTTAAAAATGTTCTAAATCCTACTGCTGCTTCATTTGCCCTCCTTCTTCTGTGTATTATAAGCATGTAGTTTGGCAGTGTTTTACTTGGAAAAAAATTCTGTCTATCTCTTTCAGAAAAATGCCAGAATATCAATATTGACAATGGTTTTTTGACCTTGGGAAAGACAATATTTCGTTTACAGGAGAAGGTCACCTATAATTGTCATACTGGCTTTTTAACTCCAGAAGGACAAGAAAGAGGAGTGATACAGTGTCAAGAGAATGGCTGGACTCCACCTCCAAAGTGCATCAGTGAGTATCATAAAGGCTTCAGAGCTCCCCATCATTGTCACTGACACAGACATGATGTCCTATGTACTCAGTTTTTTGTTGTCTGGATTGGTAGAGTTTTCTTACTGGGCAGAGGGAGACTCAAACAGAGGACTGATCCTCCGGAGATTAACCTTTCTGGGGCTCCAGGAAATAAAGAGAGAAAACATAAAGGAAGTGAGTAAGGTGGGAAAGTATCTACTGTCTTGTAGGCGAGCTATCTTTTTGGACCTCTGCAGCACAAAGTAGATGGTAATCACTGACCTCTCCAGTGATTCTTACCTGATACAAGGTACATATGCCCAAATTTACTCCCAATTCTCCCACCTTTCACACACGTGAGGGAAGATTTATGAAGAAATGCTTGTGAACCAAGGGATTCTGCCAAGAACTTTCTTTAAATGTAACCAAACTAGAGAAAAATGGGATTCATTATTTGGAAAGATGTTATCACTATGCATAAAAAACACTATGCATATGTCTGCCCTGGTGTTAAAAAGTACCTCTGTGAAAAACACCGGAATGCTTTTTCCTGAAAATACCTCCATACTGTTGTTGCCTTTCTCCTCTTAGAAGTTCCTTCCTCTCCTGAATAAAGGTGTAGGATAGTAAAAGAAGAGACTTAATCTTCCAGTGTTATGATACTGAGACTTGTAATATTGACCAACTTTAGCTGATATTTTATCTTGTCCTTTTATTTCAGACTGCCTTTACCTAGGATTTTGCTGCTTTTTTTCTGACCGCCTCACAAATGACCATGGGGAACAGGAGTGCAAACTGTTTGCTATGACACCAGTAATAACATGTAGTAGAAGGAAAGGAATTGAATCTAAGCGAGAAATATTTATGCTAGATATTACTTCTAGACAGACATTTCTGAAGATTAATGCAATAGATATTATGTGAATATGCTACATGTGATATTTTACATTCATATTCTGGCAATGCAGAATTTTTAATGTTTCAAATATACTGAGTAGTTCAGTCGACTAGCACACACTAAAGCACCTACAGAAATGATGCTTCCAAACGGCAGTGTTTCTGGATCACAAAATGCACTAACTTTGTTTTATTCTACAGAATCATGTCAAACACCTCATGTGGACATTTTGAATTACCATGCAAATAAAACTATGTTCATGCCTGAAGACGTAATCGAGTATGCGTGTTTGGAGGGATATCAAGCTGCAAATAATATGCCAACTGGTACCACAAGATGTGGCATAAATGGTGAATGGAATCCAACGCCCCAGTGTCTTGGTGAATATTGTTATGTTTGCTAATCAGTGTAACTCTCTGTACACTTTGTGAAGCTTGTTTATTTAAGACTTTCTTTGGTTTTGTTCTAATTAGTAGCATTTCATGTACTTTTTGCAGGGTGTACACTATATGCTAAAATATTTTGTCTTTGTAGCAATAGAATGTGAAATGTTGACATTGCCCAATGGAGATTTTTCTCCCAAGGAGGGTAAATACCACAGCGGAGATGTTGTGAAATTTGCCTGTGCAAACAATTACGTAAGAGTGGGACCTGCCTCTACTCAGTGCTATTACTTTGGATGGTTTCCGTCACCACCAGTGTGTAAAGGTAATTCTTCTGTCAACTTTATTGTAGTAGGAAATAGATGAAAATGCCTGGGTCCTGAAGACTTCTGTGCACACCTTCTACAAGCCAGCCTTGCTCCCAGGAACAATTATCCCATCTTCATCTCTAAAAGAACAGGAACCGATCCTCTTTGTATCATTTCGTAGCATTTTGCTATTTCATGTGAAAGATTCTGAACAGTTGAACTTCCAATGTTGAACTTTCTGTTACCTTTAGTTATGCCAATTGGAGTTCTGCAATAACTGAAAGTGAGCTGGTAAATGGCTTTCACAAAATTTCACTCAAGTTATTGACTGTAATGTATGAAAATTTATTTATTATTCAAAAAGGCAAAAATAATGTGCAGTATGGCAGCCAGGAGTGATTGATTTGAGTAATGTCCTCTCTTACTGTATCCTGAATGTCCTAAGTTTTGCCACTGCCTAATGTTGATACCCATCAGATGTTGTACCCTATGTTCCTTTGTCTGATCACATGATATTGAAGGAAAAAATACGGTTTGGACATGACACAGAGCTGGACCCAAGCAAAAGAAACTGAGTGAAGGGTTTTCCCTGTGGTATCCCTCAGCTTCATCCAGTAGGATGAACAAACTTATGCAGAAGAGAAGATATATGCCCCTATTCTTCTCATCCTTTTTAAGACAGAGCACGACTTACTGGCATCTGAAAAGTTTCTTCTCCTGGTGCTATGCCCTTTCATGAGGAAGCTTGAGAGAATGAAGAGAACTTGTATTTCTCATCTCCCTTTCTTCCCACTCAATCAATTTCCTTGTTGTCTTTCATGCTGTCATCCTTCTATTTGCTCACTCTCTTTTGCATTTAAAACCGACATTTTAAGCTCCCTTAACAGGAGTTCCATTCACTCCATCAGAAGTGAATTCCTTTAATATACAGTACATATCACTTGTTGGATGTTTTTATAACATAGGTTATTATTGCTTGTAGAATTTTCACCTTTTTTTTTTTTTTTTTTTTTTTTTTTTTTTTAAGAATACTGAAGTTGTCATCCATGTAACACTTTTTTCCTTTCAAAACTGGGTTAGTTTTATCAACCACTTCTTTCATCGTAGCAGGCAATTGACAGTGCATGGAAGTAAGATAGAGTGAGCCAGGGTCATGCATATCTGTTTGTGATCTCCAGCCCAACGTAAATCTAGATATTCAAAGGCATAAACCAATGACCCGTTTGTTTAACTTGTTCTACTGATTTTTCTTAATTTTAAACAACAAATTCAATCTATTTTATGTTGCACTTAACATATAACTGTGCAAAAAGTTCTGAGTTCAGAGCATGAATTTGATCTCTTAATTTCAGTGAACGCCAGAGGCTGTGGACCTCCACCTGTGGTTACCAATGGAAATATGGCTGGTGGCTCTGTGGAACAGTATCAGCATGGGGACAGAGAGCACTATGAATGCAACGTTGCATTTAAATTGGTTGGATCAAAGGAAATAGAATGTGTTGATGGACAATGGTCGTCTCCTCCCTCTTGCATTGGTAATCTATATAACTCTTACTTGTGAGAAGTCTGTAATTCGATGTAGGCTAATACTTCACAGATATTTTCACAATTAAAATTACATATTTGCAGGTATAATATGTTACATTCAAAATCATGTTATGGATGAAAAGTAAACACACACTATATATAAAGCCAAAACTTTATTAACAGTATAATTGAAATCTCAACAGTCCAATCAAAGAATTGTTGTGAGTCCAGGTCAAATTACTATAGAAAGAAAAATAAAATAAATATGTAATATATAAAGAATAATTTTAAACATATAAATAATACAGAATATCTAAGTAATACAAACAATTTATAATATAGAATTACAATTGTTATACACACACTTTCTCTTACTTACCCCTTTTTCTGGTTTTATGCTCACCCTTCCACTGCCCCTTTGGGTCCTAAAGTCAATGTCTTCAGCCTGGTGTGTTTTGGAGGGAAGTTACAGAACATTACCAGTATCTCAAGTCATTCACTGGGGGGAATAAGATGTTGATGCTGAAGATTTCCTCTTCCTCCCTACAGGATCTGCTTGGGGTAATTTTTAGGTTTGGTCTACAGGTTGTGAATTAGGTATGTTTAGCATGTTGTAAATATGTTAGATATACTTGTTCTTTGTGTTATCCCTAAAACCAGTTTTGATCAGCTCCAGGTCTAAGTTGGCCTTTTGTGAGCTGTTTGTAGCCTTGGGGTGCCAGGCTGTGCCCTGTCTCTTACCATCCCGTGCCTCTACTCTGCCACACCCAACCTTTGTCCCCAATTCTCAAGGGCTCTGTTATCATACCAGCCCTGTATTCACCCGCATCATTATATTAGAGTCATAATTACTCACTCTACAGAGACTAAAAACTTGTTTCTACTATGTATATAAAACCATGGTTGTGCCATACAGAGATAACCAAAAGTAAAATAAATTAGCTATAGCCTGGTCACTGGAAAAATTGCTGTTACATCTAAAATAAGTAAGACCAAGCCTCCAGGCAGGTCAGGACAAGTTCTGACAAAGTAAGTCTGATAAGCCTCCGTCCTGAGGCCTTGCAAGCTCAGTACAAACTCTGTGGCCTCTTTCTAGCAATGGCAATACTGTATGCTACTGGGACAAGGGCTACAAACACGATGACTATGAATGCATTACGTATGTTGCTGCTTTCCCTAGGCTAGAGTCAGACATGTCCAACAGTTTTTTTTTTAATTTCCTAATACTGAAATGGTGAATAGTTCTACAGTCAAGTCTCCTGCTTAAGCAAAAGCACCCACTTTCTGTGCATGTCAGTAGGTAGTGTACCTCAAACCTGACAGTATGAGTGTCAACAACAGGAGTTAAAATTGCTTGTGCAAAACTACTATTTGTTTGTTGAGACAGTCTGGTGGGTTGACCCTGGGTGGACGCCAGGTGCCCACCAAAGCCATTCTATCACTCCCCCCTCCTCAGCTGAACAGGGGAGAGAAAATATAACCAAGGGCTTGTGGGTCAAGATAAGGACAGGGAGAGATCACTCACCAATTACCGTCGCGGGCAAAACAGACTCAGCTTGGGGAAAATTAACTCAATTTATTACCAATCAACCAGAGTAGGGTAATGAGTAATAAAACCAAATCTCAAAGCACCTCCCTTCTGCTCCTCCCTTCTTCCCGGGCACAGCTTCACTCCCGGACTCTCTACCTACCCCCTCCAGCGGCGCAGGGGCACAGGGAATGGGGTTACGGTCAGTTCATCACATGTTATTTCTGCCGCTCCGTCGTCCTCAGGGGCAGGACTCATCACACTCTTCCCCTGCTCCAGCGTGGGGTCCCTCCCACGGGAGACAGTCCTCCACGAACTTCTCCAACGTGGATCCTTCCCACGGGCTGCAGTTCTTCATGAACTGCTCCAGCATGGGGCCCTTCCACGGCGTGCAGTCCTTCAGGAGCACACTGCTCCAGCGTGGGTCCCCCACGGGGTCACAAGTCCTGCCAGAAAACCTGCTCCGTGGGCTCCTCTCTCCACAGATCCGCAGGTCCTGCCAGGAGCCTGCTCCAGCGCGGGCTTCCCACGGGGTCACAGCCTCCTTTGGGCATCCACCTGCTCTGGTGTGGGGTCCTCCATGGGCTGCAGGTGGATATCTGCTCCACCGTGGACCTCCACGGGCTGCAGAGGGACAGCCTGCCTCACCATGGTCTTCACCATGGGTTGCAGGGGAATCTCTGCTCTGGCGCCCGGAGCATCTCCTCCCCCTCCTTCTGCACTGACCTTGGGGTCTGCAGGGTTGTTTCTCTCACATGTGCTCACTCCTCTCTCCGGCTGCCGTCTCTGTCTGTCCCAGCAACTTTTTTCCTTCTTAAATATGTTATCCCAGAGGCACTACCACTATCACTGGTTGGCTCAGCCTTGGCCGGCAGCGGGTCCATCTTAGAGCCAGCTGGCATTGGCTCTGTCGGACACAGGGGAAGCTTCCAGCAGCTTCTCACAGAAGCCACCCCTGTGACACCCCCCCCCCCCGCCCTGAAACCTTGCCACACAAAGCCAATACAGACAGTGTCTCAGAATTGAAGTAGAATGGAATATTCAAGCTGAAAATCTGTAAATACAGAAAATAATTCAGGGTGTTCTTATGGTGCAGGATGATCTAATAACAGAACCAGTAAATGGTGGGGTTTTTACGGACTGGTTTACTCTGTCCCTATACATAATACATTCTGACACGTCTTCCACAAGCAACGCTGATGGTTTAAAAATGTACAGCATGGAGCTTGCATCTTTTCAATCCTTGCTCCAGTGGAAATAGTTTCAGTGCGCAGGCTTGAAAGAAGAGTGGTCCAAACTTGAGTGCAGCATTGTTCAAATTCAGTCTTTGACTTTATCATGGGTCTTTCCACTCCCACATTAAGAGCAGGCTGTATGCCCTTATTCCCCTTACATGCCTTTTTCCTCCTTCAAAAAAGACTATTCACATGCCACGCTCCTCTGCAAGCCATTACCCTTTGTTGTCACTACCATTACAATAGTGACAGCCCAAAGCAGGAACTGCTGTTGTCACACAGAGGTGACAGTGCTGCAGCCCTCTAAGTGATGGTACAATCGTTTTCAGTTCTTGTAATAATGCTAACTGAAAGTACACATTACAAATGTGTAGACATATGATCAAATATAATTTTGACTGATCAGAATCAGGGATCCGGGTGAGTTGGATTGATCCTACTCAGGGATCCAGGTGAGTTGGATTAATTGAAGTTTTTCTTATGCTTTAGGGTTTGTGTGCCAATGAAAAACAGTTTGGGAAAGTAATGTTAGCTGAAACTACTTGTGGAGCGTGCTGTGGAGTTACCACAGTGATGGAAAAGGAAGGGAAAAGACAGGAGAGGGATTTAGTAAACTGACTAAAAGATATACGTACTCCAGCTGTGTTGAAATTTAGTTGTTACAGTTAATGGGAGTAGGTTTGACTCACCAAATGCAAATATAGTTATTTTTATTTAAGTTCTTTCAGCTATTCCTATAGGACTCCAATATTATTGTGGAATACTTCTGCTCTTTTCAACAGAAGACAAAATGCCATGTGGATCACCTTCCTCTATTCCGAATGTTGTTCTTCATCAGGAAGACCAGACCCAGTTTTCGCACGGTGATGAAGTGATTTGTGGATGTAAACAAGGCTCTGGCAATTCTAAGGAAATGAAAATAAAATGTCTTAATGGGGAATGGAAGCCTTTACCTGTTTGTGCCGGTAATCTATTTCCATAACATTTTCATGATGTTTCAGATGTAAGTGTAACATAGTTCTATTCAAAATCTCAAGGACTTCAGCAGTCAATATGTAGCCAGAGATACTATAGTTTCATGGATCTCAATGAAGGGGTTGGGTTTTTTTCCTCTTTTAAATGTGAACATGTCCTTTGTCCTGGAAAGACTCTGCACCTAGAACTTTGTAAGCGCTCTGAGTAGGTTTGGGGAAGGAAACAGACACTTGCACCGTGGGTAAAATCAAGCATGGGGATACATCTTTGGTGTACGGTGCCTTTTACCCATTTTTCCAGTGTTCCTCCCTGGTAACGACCCTTCAGAAGCCTTGGGATATATCTGCAATTAAGTAGTGAGCCTGTTGCACTAATTACTTGTAGTTTTATGTCTCTGTATACTACTTCGCTTTTTTAAAATCCTACTGGGAATTAAAGATAATACTAATAGCTACAATGTACTAGGCTTACCCCATCCTCACCATTTTTATGTGCATTAGTCCGTTTCATTTCTGATCAGTAGTTTTCTCTTTTTTCTCATCTTCCCATTTGGTTTTGCAGTGCATAAATTGAATGAAAGTAATGTCTTTCAAAAAGATACAAACCAAAGCCTTTTCCTAATAAAAAGAAAAAAAAATTACATTGGAGACAGTAATTTAAGACAAAAGCGACACTGGACAAGAAGGATTCTTGTCTGGGATAAATTACTCCAGCACTTCACTTATCTTTAACAGGATACAATTTATAATAGACATCCATTTCTTGGTTCCCCCTTTCTTCAGAAGTGATTTTATATTCTTCAGTGATTTGCGTACACCGTACCTTTATTTACAATTACATTGAGGATTGAATCTGGCACAAAACACAGTCTGCTTAGCTTTCACAAGTAGCCTGTGTTCTGACTCTCTGAATCACCAGTCAAGGACACAAGACCTGGTTATGACTTAGATACAATTCCATAGGAGACTGATACCTGATGCATATTTCAGTGTGTGGAGTAGTACTTCCTTTATGCACCTGTTTCTACAAGCAAAAGAAGGTTCCTCTTCTTGCTCATCTTGCTACCTTTTTATAGTTTTAGGGAAGAAAAGAATGTTAAGTTTTTATATTATTTACTACACTCAGCAAAAAAAATCATTCTGTTTCTGCAATATAGGAATCAGGAGTTACTTCAAACTACAGGAAGTAAAAAAACACTTTCACATGGACATGCATTAGGAAACTGGTGACCTATTCATCAATGAATGCGTACGTACATATTATCTAAACAAAATCTTTTTTTCAGGTCTTTTTGTTGATTTTTTTCAGATCCATCTCCTCAGTGTGTACTTCCAATGAATGTTGAGCTTGTGCACAATGGTCCTCTTCCCAAGCCAGGAAGGGAGACTAGGTTCCATGGAGTTATACATTATATATGTACCTCAGCTGACAAAAGTATTAAACAGGCAACTTGTGTGTCTGGAAAATGGTCACCAGAGATTGAATGTACAGGTATGTTTTTAGATTTGTATACAATTTCTTTTTTTTATGTAGGAATGATAAATGCTCGTTATTGAAGCTTCTTAGCATTGCGGTGTCACTAGTCTGAAATAGAAACGCTTACATGCTTATATATATGCTTACTCGATTATATGCTGAAGGATAGTCATGAATAATTATGGGAATCATTTGAACAGTTAACTAGGTATAGAGACGCACTGTTTTAGTGAGGCAGACTTAATAATCTCTACCCTGACAATTGGAAGAGTTGTCACTGCCACTTCTGATTTGAGGAGAAGATGCAATGATAAACCTAAGCTCGGTTCTTCAAAAGGGCTTTACCATGGTGCAAATGAGAGTAGCTTATAGCTCAAGCTCCAGCCAAAGTTTTCTATTCCTGATTTTTCTTTTTTTTTTTTTTTTTTTTTCCCTTCTATTTTTTCCAATTGCTTCCTAGTGAAACAATAAGAAAAAAGCTGTGTTGGCCTATTCAAAAGCACAGACCTAGAGGACACTGCCCTTTACGTAATACACACCAAAGCTTGGATGCTTGTAAGACTGCCTTTATGTATAGCGGAGCAGGATATTGCCTGTAGAAGGCATGATTGCAAAACAATCATCGCCTCGTTGCCTGCTTTGATTATGCCAGATTCTTGGGAGATGGTGCATGGAAGTGGGAGAAGTACACAGAGTGTCAATCACTCGAGGGAGCGTTCCCTTTCAAAACCAAGTGTCCCTACCTTCTCAGTTTTCTGGAACCACTAGAAGCTACAAACCAAGCTCTGAATGTCTCCTCCTTCCTAGATGTACCTCCTTCCCTCCCTTTTTCTTTCCTTTGGCAGGAGCAGCCCTTCATTCCTTGAGTGGGAAAATTGAAGTTTATTTCTTTGTTTCCTTTTGTGATTCTCATTTACCTCTGTTATCATCAGATAAGTCTGAAGAAAAAAACAACAACAAAACAAAACAAGAACCCCAGAAGTTGGTCCAGTTTTCCTGAAGTAGTTCACCAGAGAGAGGAATGGGAAAGCACACAGGAGCATGCAGCTATGTGGAAGGGAAAGGAGGGACTACAAGAAGCTCCAGCTTAGACTGGTGTAGGCAACTGTGTCTCTCTTTTCTATGAGTTTGAAAGCATACGAGCATCTGAAGGCAGCTCTGGTGTGTCTGAAGCAGAACAAAATGATCATAATATTAATTAAAGCTTGAGATAGCTACTGAAGAATTATCTAACAAACACCACTGTTTTCTTCGTTGGTTGTGTTGTAATCTGTGATGAACTGTTACACTTTATCTTATGTTCTATTATAACATGAGTATGTGTCCTTAGCTGAGGAGAGTACGTGCCCACCTCCACCTCAGCTGCCTGGTGCTCAACAGATAACAGTTGGAAGAAGTTACAAGCATGGGAGTAAAATAGCTTTTTCATGTCTGAAGAATTTCCAGCTCATCGGTGTGAATGAAATAACATGTATAGAAGGGAAATGGCAATCACCACCTTACTGTGTGGGTCAGTAGTGGATTATTTTTTCCTATTTATTTTATTATGAATTCTGTGTTGTCCATTTGCAGTCATCATTAGCCGGAGGATGATATTATTTATGTTAAGATTATCATGAACAGGTAACTGCAGAAAAGCAATAGAACGTAAGTTGCTAAAGAAAGTGCAGTTAACCAGCTGCTGGACAGTCGCTCTTTTTATTTACACAGACTTATCTAAGAAGGCATATAAAACTTTCAGATAGTCTCTCAAGAGCTGCGTGTTTATTTGTTTGTTTAGTATATTGCAGAATGGAGTCTCAGTTTTGAGTGGGGGCCTTTATTACTATCCTGGTGAAAAAAATCAGTCTTATTTATTATTTAGTTGTAGTAGTAGCAATCTTTGGGGTTTTTTTCTTTTTTTATTCTTTCCTGATTTTTCTCCTTTGCTTTTTTTGTGGCTTGTTCCTGTAATAGGAGTATAAATGGTATGACATAATTCAGGCCATCTACTCTAAGAAATGCTGAGGAATCTGTAATCATTGTTAAAATATTACCGATGCAGGTGATATCTTGTGAGCAGAAGTGCATTAAGAGGTAGAAAAAAGTGTTTTCAGAAATGAATAGGAGATAGCTGAGTACAGGAAAAATGAGGTGCCAGCTGGTGACTGATGTGTACAACGGGCCAACCATTTCCATATTTTTAAGCTGCAAAATTCTGATGCCACATGGTTTCTCTTCTTCTGCGTTGCCTGTGAGTCTCCATTTCTGCTGATAAGTGGCAGACATAGAGAAGAATAACAAAAAAAATATTTGAGCTGTTCATAAAACAACTTCTACTGAAATAAAATTCCCAGTCCCAGGTACCGAACAGCAACTTTGACTGTAATTAGATCTCTTGTGTTGTGGAATTCAGTGCAAACATATGCTTTCAACTTGATGTGTCAACTAATAAAATCTCATTTATTAATAACTAAAAAGGCATATAAAATATAATTTAAGTCCACCCACTCTACAGTAGTATAGGAGAAGAAAGCAGTGGGTCAGCCCTGACTCAGGAGGGCTTCATAGAGATTTAATCCATTGTGTGTATCAGGAAGTACATTATAATACTTTGTAAGTTCTGTTCTCTTTTTCATTTTCATCATGTCATCACAAAACCCCTCGGGACATTGGTACAACTTTATTAATGGTGGAAAAATTTAATAGCTAATATTCTAGAAACTCACTTTCAGTATCTCAGAACAAGATAATATCTCTTCTATTTCTCTGCCTATGAAATTTTCCCGGTTCTTGATGCTAAGCTCTCATGGTGTCTCCTTGGTATGAACTAGAAAACAGCTTTAATTTGGTTCAAAGGAAAAGAAAGAAACCCCATGTAGGACAGAAAGAGGAGAGAAGATTTGGTTCATGTGTCTTAGAGATTTCTTCATCTTCCTTTAAGCCATTTAATTTATATTTGGATGATTACATTTTTTTTTCTTTTCAGTTTTAGACGGTATATGTCATTGGAATATTAATAGTCTTGCAGTATTATTTATCTGTGTTTTCTGTATTTTTTAGAAAGACCATGTTTGCCACCACAACCCATAGAATGTGCTGATGTTCCCAGGCTGGAAAATCAAAATGGAAAAATTAAAAAAGAAGGGAAAACAATTTATCTGGCTGGTGCTAGAGTTAAGTATGTTTCTCGTTCTGGATACATCTTAGATGGACCATCGGAAATAACTTGTTCCATGGGAAACTGGACTTCAGCTCCTACATGCTTGGGTAATGTCAAAAATACTTTTTTTGAAGTGCATTCAAGAATGAAATTGAAAGAATTTTAAACTGGAGGTGGACTAGTAAGAGCCAGTAACTCCGTAATTTGCTGTGGAATCTTATCATCCCTCATGGATGTCTTCAGAGCAATCCTGATTGGATGCAAGACTGACTTTTTGAATGCAGTCTAGTTTTTAAATATTCCTTTGTATTCTTGCAATCTTTGTTCAGTTCATAGCTCTGCCATGTGAGTCCTGGGCACATCCTCATAATCCAAGGATCTTTTTTTCTACGTAGCCCACTAGTGACTAGCAGTTGCTTTGATGCTTCAGTGATGGAAACCACTTCGGTGTAGTAAAGGTCTGTCCTGGTTTCAGCTGGGATAGAGTTATTTGTCTTCCTAGCTGGTAGAGTGCTATGTTTTTGAGTTAGGTATAAGGTATTGATAACACTGATGTTTTCAGTTGTTGCTAAGTAATGTTTAGTCTAAAGTCAAGGATTTTTCAGCTTCAAACCACAACAGATGCCCAGCCAGCAAGAAGGCTGGAGGGGCACAAGAAGTTGGGAGGGGACACAGCCAGGGCAGCTGACCCAAAGTGGCCAAAGGGATATTCCATACCATGTGACATCACACCCAGTATATAAACTGGGGGGAGTGGGGGTGGGAGGGATCGCCGCTGGGGGACTAACTGGGTGTCGGTCAGCAGGTGCTGAGCAATTGCATTGTGCATCATTTGTATATTCCAATCCTCTTATTATTACTATTGTCATTTTGTTAGTGTTACCGTTATCACTATTAGTTTCTTCTTTTCTATTCTGTTAAACCGTTCTTATATCAACCCATGAGTTTTACTTCTTTTCCCGATTTTCTCCCCCATCCCACTGGGTGCGGGGGAAGTGAGTGAGTGGCTGCGTGGTGTTTAGTTGCTGGCTGGGGTTAAACCACGACAAGGTCAGAAGCCTTTATTCAAATTTTCTGGCATGTTTAGAAACAGGATCTATATATTTCAGTGATGAAGTCCATGCCTATTTAGGGGAGTGACTAATTTAATTTTCCATATGCTACCTTTTATAGAAAATCCACTGTCAGCAGATGACAATGCTAATGTTACAAAAAGCTGCCTGCAGCATCTGTTTGGTAGAAACGCTACACTCACTGTGTGTGTGTCAGATTAGCACAAGCATCGACTTTCTGTATCTTTTCAGAAATGCCATGTGGAAGTGTTCCAAAAGTTGCCAATGCTCAAATTGAAGGCAGAAACAAGGAAATTTATGAGCCTGGTGAAACAATTCGCTACCAGTGTGATGCAGGGTTCCTGACTGTTGGTTCCCCCGAAATTATTTGCAGAGAAGGAAATTGGACAGCACCGCCCTTCTGTGAAGGTATAGGTTCTACCTCTAAGTAGTTTGTGACCCTTCTTAGTCTCATGTTGTGAATTAAAGTAATGTCAGCTCAGGCATGCAGGCGAGTCAGGCCAAGAGAGCGAGGAGGTGGCTTGCTTTGAATAGACTGCTCCAACACCTATTTTTCTGGCTCCTGAGAAACAACAAGCAGGATAGGTCAGCAAGGAAATGGTTTCCCCTGTGGGCTGAAGCTAGTAGCGGAAACGTAGCTCTCTGCTGAAATCAAGCAGGCCGAGTGTTATGGAGGAATGGATGCTGGCTGCAGAGGGGGAGATAACTGGTGGGGTAATAGATCTTATTTTCACGTCACTTAGAATGTTGGTTGCTGAAAGTGGCCTTCAAATAGCAAAGTAACCATTTCACTCTCCAGCCCTTTGGCACACTAAGCTGTAGAGCACCAATCTGCACATTGGGCTGATCCCTCCAACTCCTTTTCTCTTTTTAGTCACTCTAGGCAAAAAAAAATAATGTGTGGTGAAGCATTGCAGAATAAAGACCATAATATCTTCCTTTTCTGCCTGCAGAAAATGATCTGCATAACGCAAACCGTTTTTGCTCCTCAGGAGCACTGGTGCTCCGGAGTGCAATGTTCTGTGATTGTCATATCGCTGCACTACTGTTCTTAAATGCCCTTCTCTTTTCAGATGTTAGCTGTGGAGCCGCACCTGAAATTCCCAATGCTTATATTACAAGCACTCAACAGGAGAGGTATCTGCCAGGTGCCAGAGTGCAGTATGAGTGTGAAAGCAATTTTCAACTGATGGGTGGAAATTATGTCACTTGTACGAATGGAGAATGGTCACAAGCACCAACTTGCAGAGGTAGGAATGTGTGCTTTCATCTTGCCTGTTAGCATAGAGGGGACTGTTTGTTTACCTAAACACGCTAAAGACTTTACCTTTTTTACTTCTGTTGTCTTTGTGCACCCCAACTTTGTGCTTGCTATTGCTTCCTTGCACAGCACTTTGATTTAGCTGGATGCTTCTAGAAATGCCAGGGATATTTTCATCAACAGCAAAAATGTCTTGAAGAAGCAGGGCTGCTCTGTCATTCTCCTGCATGATACTGGCACTTCCCCAGAGTCTGCCATTTCAGCGACCTTCACTAGAAAGACACATAAGGGCTCCTCTGTTCTGTTCAAACCTGTCAGGGAGTGCCTGAATGGAAGAAGCAGTAGGGGAGAGAAAGAGCCGTTCTTCTCCAGGGCTCCACTCTGACCGATGCAGACCCCGGCAGAGACTCAGATCTCAACCACGTAAGATCTGCTCTGGCTATGGAAGTGGGAAGAGCGTTCCTGTGACAAGGAACTGTCGGGAACTGTGCTCCTGTCCCCTGCCCAAGTCTGTGGCTGCCAGGCGAACAAGTGCTACTTGGCTTTCTCACACCTCCATGGAGCTGACTTGCACTCACCTGTCCCTGAGCAGTGCTGGCTGACAAGCTCCTCCGGAGCTCTGTGGTTCAGCAGAGCACCAGCT
>NW_027439631.1:0-24742 GCF_964188355.1 Buteo buteo
CCCTAACCGTAACGCTAACCCTAAGCCTAACCCCTAACCCCTAACCCCTAACCCTAACCATAACCCTAAACCCTAACCCTAACCCTAACCCTAACCCTAGCCCTAACCCTAGCCCTAAGTCGTACCCTAACCCTAATCCTAACCCTAACCCAACCTTAACCCTAAAACTAACCTTAGCCCTTAAAACTAACCTAATAGAAACCCTAACCCTAACTCCTAACCCTAAGCCTAACCTAACCCTAACCCTAACCCTAGCCGTAACCCTAACCCTAACCCTAACCCTAGCCCTAACCCTAACCCTAACCCTAACCCTAACCTTAGCCCTAACCCTAACCCCTAACCCCTAACCGTAACGCTAACCCTAAGCCTAACCCCTAACCCCTAACCCCTAACCCTAACCATAACCCTAAACCCTAACCCTAACCCTAACCCTAACCCTAGCCCTAACCCTAGCCCTAAGTCGTACCCTAACCCTAATCCTAACCCTAACCCAACCTTAACCCTAAAACTAACCTTAGCCCTTAAAACTAACCTAATAGAAACCCTAACCCTAACTCCTAACCCTAAGCCTAACCTAACCCTAACCCTAACCCTAGCCGTAACCCTAACCCTAACCCTAACCCTAGCCCTAACCCTAACCCTAACCCTAACCTTAGCCCTAACCCTAACCCCTAACCCCTAACCGTAACGCTAACCCTAAGCCTAACCCCTAACCCCTAACCCCTAACCCTAACCATAACCCTAAACCCTAACCCTAACCCTAACCCTAACCCTAGCCCTAACCCTAGCCCTAAGTCGTACCCTAACCCTAATCCTAACCCTAACCCAACCTTAACCCTAAAACTAACCTTAGCCCTTAAAACTAACCTAATAGAAACCCTAACCCTAACTCCTAACCCTAAGCCTAACCTAACCCTAACCCTAACCCTAGCCCTAACCCTAACCCTAACCCTAACCCTAACCCTAACCTTAGCCGTAACCCTAACCCCTAACCCCTAACCGTAACGCTAACCCTAAGCCTAACCCCTAACCCCTAACCCCTAACCCTAACCATAACCCTAAACCCTAACCCTAACCCTAACCCTAACCCTAGCCCTAACCCTAGCCCTAAGTCGTACCCTAACCCTAATCCTAACCCTAACCCAACCTTAACCCTAAAACTAACCTTAGCCCTTAAAACTAACCTAATAGAAACCCTAACCCTAACTCCTAACCCTAAGCCTAACCTAACGCTAACCCTAACCCTAGCCGTAACCCTAACCCTAACCCTAACCCTAGCCCTAACCCTAACCCTAACCCTAACCCTAACCTTAGCCCTAACCCTAACCCCTAACCCCTAACCGTAACGTTAACCCTAAGCCTAACCCCTAACCCCTAACCCCTAACCCTAACCATAACCCTAAACCCTAACCCTAACCCTAACCCTAACCCTAGCCCTAACCCTAGCCCTAAGTCGTACCCTAACCCTAATCCTAACCCTAACCCAACCTTAACCCTAAAACTAACCTTAGCCCTTAAAACTAACCTAATAGAAACCCTAACCCTAACTCCTAACCCTAAGCCTAACCTAACCCTAACCCTAACCCTAGCCGTAACCCTAACCCTAACCCTAACCCTAGCCCTAACCCTAACCCTAACCCTAACCCTAACCTTAGCCCTAACCCTAACCCCTAACCCCTAACCGTAACGCTAACCCTAAGCCTAACCCCTAACCCCTAACCCCTAACCCTAACCATAACCCTAAACCCTAACCCTAACCCTAACCCTAACCCTAGCCCTAACCCTAGCCCTAAGTCGTACCCTAACCCTAATCCTAACCCTAACCCAACCTTAACCCTAAAACTAACCTTAGCCCTTAAAACTAACCTAATAGAAACCCTAACCCTAACTCCTAACCCTAAGCCTAACCTAACCCTAACCCTAACCCTAGCCGTAACCCTAACCCTAACCCTAACCCTAGCCCTAACCCTAACCCTAAACCTAACCCTAACCTTAGCCCTAACCCTAACCCCTAACCCCTAACCGTAACGCTAACCCTAAGCCTAACCCCTAACCCCTAACCCTAACCATAACCCTAAACCCTAACCCTAACCCTAACCCTAACCCTAGCCCTAACCCTAGCCCTAAGTCGTACCCTAACCCTAATCCTAACCCTAACCCAACCTTAACCCTAAAACTAACCTTAGCCCTTAAAACTAACCTAATAGAAACCCTAACCCTAACTCCTAACCCTAAGCCTAACCTAACCCTAACCCTAACCCTAGCCGTAACCCTAACGCTAACCCTAACCCTAGCCCTAACCCTAACCCTAACCCTAACCCTAACCTTAGCCCTAACCCTAACCCCTAACCCCTAACCGTAACGCTAACCCTAAGCCTAACCCCTAACCCCTAACCCCTAACCCTAACCATAACCCTAAACCCTAACCCTAACCCTAACCCTAACCCTAGCCCTAAGTCGTACCCTAACCCTAATCCTAACCCTAACCCAACCTTAACCCTAAAACTAACCTTAGCCCTTAAAACTAACCTAATAGAAACCCTAACCCTAACTCCTAACCCTAAGCCTAACCTAACCCTAACCCTAACCCTAGCCGTAACCCTAACCCTAACCCTAACCCTAAAACTAACCTTAGCCCTTAAAACTAACCTAATAGAAACCCTAACCCTAACCATAACCCTAAGCCTAACCTAACCCTAACCCTAACCCTAGCCGTAACCCTAACCCTAACCCTAACCCTAGCCCTAACCCTAACCCTAACCCTAACCCTAAGCCTAACCCTAGCCCTAACCCTAACCCTAGCCGTAACCCTAACCCTAACCCTAACCCTAGCCCTAACCCTAACCCTAACCCTAACCCTAAGCCTAACCCTAGCCCTAACCCTAACCCTAACCCTAACCCTAACCTTAGCCCTAACCCTAACCCCTAACCGTAACGCTAACCCTAAGCCTAACCCCTAACCCCTAACCCCTAACCCTAACCATAACCCTAAACCCTAACCCTAACCCTAACCCTAACCCTAGCCCTAACCCTAGCCCTAAGTCGTACCCTAACCCTAATCCTAACCCTAACCCAACCTTAACCCTAAAACTAACCTTAGCCCTTAAAACTAACCTAATAGAAACCCTAACCCTAACTCCTAACCCTAAGCCTAACCTAACCCTAACCCTAACCCTAGCCGTAACCCTAACGCTAACCCTAACCCTAGCCCTAACCCTAACCCTAACCCTAACCCTAACCTTAGCCCTAACCCTAACCCCTAACCCCTAACCGTAACGCTAACCCTAAGCCTAACCCCTAACCCCTAACCCCTAACCCTAACTGTCGTGGTTTAACCCCAGCCAGCAACTAAGCACCATGCAGCCGCTCACTCACTCCCCCCCCATCCAGTGGGATGGGGGAGAAAATCAGGAAAAGAAGTAAAACTCCTGGGTTGAGATAAGAACGGTTTAATAGAACAGAAAAGAAGAAACTAATAATGATAATGATAACACTAATAAAATGACAACAGTAAGTAATAAAAGGATTGAAATGTACAAATGATGCACAGGGCAATTGCTCACCACCCGCCGACCGACACCCAGCCAGTCCCCGAGCGGCCAAAAAAAAAAAACTGCCTCCCCCCCCTTCCCAGTTCCTAAACTAGATGGGACGTCACATGGTATGGAATACACCGTTGGCCAGTTTGGGTCAGGTGCCCTGGCTGGGCATGAGAAGCTGAAAATCCTTGACTATAGTCTAAACACTACTGAGCAACAACTGAAAACATCAGTGTTATCAACATTCTTCACATACTGAACTCAAAACATAGCACTGTACCAGCTACTAGGAAGACAGTTAACTCCATCCCGGCTGAAACCAGGACACTAACCATAACCCTAAACCCTAACCCTAACCCTAACCCTAACCCTAGCCCTAACCCTAGCCCTAAGTCGTACCCTAACCCTAATCCTAACCCTAACCCAACCTTAACCCTAAAACTAACCTTAGCCCTTAAAACTAACCTAATAGAAACCCTAACCCTAACTCCTAACCCTAAGCCTAACCTAACCCTAACCCTAACCCTAGCCGTAAACCTAACCCTAACCCTAACCCTAGCCCTAACCCTAACCCTAACCCTAACCCTAACCCTAACCCCTAACCCCTAACCGTAACGCTAACCCTAAGCCTAACCCCTAACCCCTAACCCCTAACCCTAACCATAACCCTAAACCCTAACCCTAACCCTAACCCTAACCCTAGCCCTAACCCTAGCCCTAAGTCGTACCCTAACCCTAATCCTAACCCTAACCCAACCTTAACCCTAAAACTAACCTTAGCCCTTAAAACTAACCTAATAGAAACCCTAACCCTAACTCCTAACCCTAAGCCTAACCTAACCCTAACCCTAACCCTAGCCGTAACCCTAACCCTAACCCTAACCCTAGCCCTAACCCTAACCCTAACCCTAACCCTAACCTTAGCCCTAACCCTAACCCCTAACCCCTAACCGTAACGCTAACCCTAAGCCTAACCCCTAACCCCTAACCCCTAACCCTAACCATAACCCTAAACCCTAACCCTAACCCTAACCCTAACCCTAGCCCTAACCCTAGCCCTAAGTCGTACCCTAACCCTAATCCTAACCCTAACCCAACCTTAACCCTAAAACTAACCTTAGCCCTTAAAACTAACCTAATAGAAACCCTAACCCTAACTCCTAACCCTAAGCCTAACCTAACCCTAACCCTAACCCTAGCCGTAACCCTAACCCTAACCCTAACCCTAGCCCTAACCCTAACCCTAACCCTAACCCTAACCTTAGCCCTAACCCTAACCCCTAACCCCTAACCGTAACGCTAACCCTAAGCCTAACCCCTAACCCCTAACCCCTAACCCTAACCATAACCCTAAACCCTAACCCTAACCCTAACCCTAACCCTAGCCCTAACCCTAGCCCTAAGTCGTACCCTAACCCTAATCCTAACCCTAACCCAACCTTAACCCTAAAACTAACCTTAGCCCTTAAAACTAACCTAATAGAAACCCTAACCCTAACTCCTAACCCTAAGCCTAACCTAACCCTAACCCTAACCCTAGCCGTAACCCTAACCCTAACCCTAACCCTAGCCCTAACCCTAACCCTAACCCTAACCCTAACCTTAGCCCTAACCCTAACCCCTAACCCCTAACCGTAACGCTAACCCTAAGCCTAACCCCTAACCCCTAACCCCTAACCCTAACCATAACCCTAAACCCTAACCCTAACCCTAACCCTAACCCTAGCCCTAACCCTAGCCCTAAGTCGTACCCTAACCCTAATCCTAACCCTAACCCAACCTTAACCCTAAAACTAACCTTAGCCCTTAAAACTAACCTAATAGAAACCCTAACCCTAACTCCTAACCCTAAGCCTAACCTAACCCTAACCCTAACCCTAGCCGTAACCCTAACCCTAACCCTAACCCTAGCCCTAACCCTAACCCTAACCCTAACCCTAACCTTAGCCCTAACCCTAACCCCTAACCCCTAACCGTAACGCTAACCCTAAGCCTAACCCCTAAACCCTAACCCCTAACCCTAACCATAACCCTAAACCCTAACCCTAACCCTAACCCTAACCCTAGCCCTAACCCTAGCCCTAAGTCGTACCCTAACCCTAATCCTAACCCTAACCCAACCTTAACCCTAAAACTAACCTTAGCCCTTAAAACTAACCTAATAGAAACCCTAACCCTAACTCCTAACCCTAAGCCTAACCTAACCCTAACCCTAACCCTAGCCGTAACCCTAACCCTAACCCTAACCCTAGCCCTAACCCTAACCCTAACCCTAACCCTAACCTTAGCCCTAACCCTAACCCCTAACCCCTAACCGTAACGCTAACCCTAAGCCTAACCCCTAACCCCTAACCCCTAACCCTAACCATAACCCTAAACCCTAACCCTAACCCTAACCCTAACCCTAACCCTAGCCCTAACCCTAGCCCTAAGTCGTACCCTAACCCTAATCCTAACCCTAACCCAACCTTAACCCTAAAACTAACCTTAGCCCTTAAAACTAACCTAATAGAAACCCTAACCCTAACTCCTAACCCTAAGCCTAACCTAACCCTAACCCTAACCCTAGCCGTAACCCTAACCCTAACCCTAACCCTAGCCCTAACCCTAACCCTAACCCTAACCCTAACCTTAGCCCTAACCCTAACCCCTAACCCCTAACCGTAACGCTAACCCTAAGCCTAACCCCTAACCCCTAACCCCTAACCCTAACCATAACCCTAAACCCTAACCCTAACCCTAACCCTAACCCTAGCCCTAACCCTAGCCCTAAGTCGTACCCTAACCCTAATCCTAACCCTAACCCAACCTTAACCCTAAAACTAACCTTAGCCCTTAAAACTAACCTAATAGAAACCCTAACCCTAACTCCCTAACCCTAAGCCTAACCTAACCCTAACCCTAACCCTAGCCGTAACCCCTAACCCTAACCCTAACCCTAGCCCTAACCCTAACCCTAACCCTAACCCTAACCCTAACCCCTAACCCCTAACCGTAACGCTAACCCTAAGCCTAACCCCTAACCCCTAACCCCTAACCCTAACCATAACCCTAAACCCTAACCCTAACCCTAACCCTACCCTAGCCCTAACCCTAGCCCTAAGTCGTACCCTAACCCTAATCCTAACCCTAACCCAACCTTAACCTAAAACTAACCTTAGCCCTTAAAACTAACCTAATAGAAACCCTAACCCTAACTCCTAACCCTAAGCCTAACCTAACCCTAACCCTAACCCTAGCCGTAACCCTAACCCTAACCCTAACCCTAGCCCTAACCCTAACCCTAACCCTAACCCTAACCTTAGCCCTAACCCTAACCCCTAACCCCTAACCGTAACGCTAACCCTAAGCCTAACCCCTAACCCCTAACCCCTAACCCTAACCATAACCCTAAACCCTAACCCTAACCCTAACCCTAACCCTAGCCCTAACCCTAGCCCTAAGTCGTACCCTAACCCTAATCCTAACCCTAACCCAACCTTAACCCTAAAACTAACCTTAGCCCTTAAAACTAACCTAATAGAAACCCTAACCCTAACTCCTAACCCTAAGCCTAACCTAACCCTAACCCTAACCCTAGCCGTAACCCTAACCCTAACCCTAACCCTAGCCCTAACCCTAACCCTAACCCTAACCCTAACCTTAGCCCTAACCCTAACCCCTAACCCCTAACCGTAACGCTAACCCTAAGCCTAACCCCTAACCCCTAACCCCTAACCCTAACCATAACCCTAAACCCTAACCCTAACCCTAACCCTAACCCTAGCCCTAACCCTAGCCCTAAGTCGTACCCTAACCCTAATCCTAACCCTAACCCAACCTTAACCCTAAAACTAACCTTAGCCCTTAAAACTAACCTAATAGAAACCCTAACCCTAACTCCTAACCCTAAGCCTAACCTAACCCTAACCCTAACCCTAGCCGTAACCCTAACCCTAACCCTAACCCTAGCCCTAACCCTAACCCTAACCCTAACCCTAACCTTAGCCCTAACCCTAACCCCTAACCCCTAACCGTAACGCTAACCCTAAGCCTAACCCCTAACCCCTAACCCCTAACCCTAACCATAACCCTAAACCCTAACCCTAACCCTAACCCTAACCCTAGCCCTAACCCTAGCCCTAAGTCGTACCCTAACCCTAATCCTAACCCTAACCCAACCTTAACCCTAAAACTAACCTTAGCCCTTAAAACTAACCTAATAGAAACCCTAACCCTAACTCCTAACCCTAAGCCTAACCTAACCCTAACCCTAACCCTAGCCGTAACCCTAACCCTAACCCTAACCCTAGCCCTAACCCTAACCCTAACCCTAACCCTAACCTTAGCCCTAACCCTAACCCCTAACCCCTAACCGTAACGCTAACCCTAAGCCTAACCCCTAACCCCTAACCCCTAACCCTAACCATAACCCTAAACCCTAACCCTAACCCTAACCCTAACCCTAGCCCTAACCCTAGCCCTAAGTCGTACCCTAACCCTAATCCTAACCCTAACCCAACCTTAACCCTAAAACTAACCTTAGCCCTTAAAACTAACCTAATAGAAACCCTAACCCTAACTCCTAACCCTAAGCCTAACCTAACCCTAACCCTAACCCTAGCCGTAACCCTAACCCTAACCCTAACCCTAGCCCTAACCCTAACCCTAACCCTAACCCTAACCTTAGCCCTAACCCTAACCCCTAACCCCTAACCGTAACGCTAACCCTAAGCCTAACCCCTAACCCCTAACCCCTAACCCTAACCATAACCCTAAACCCTAACCCTAACCCTAACCCTAACCCTAGCCCTAACCCTAGCCCTAAGTCGTACCCTAACCCTAATCCTAACCCTAACCCAACCTTAACCCTAAAACTAACCTTAGCCCTTAAAACTAACCTAATAGAAACCCTAACCCTAACTCCTAACCCTAAGCCTAACCTAACCCTAACCCTAACCCTAGCCGTAACCCTAACCCTAACCCTAACCCTAGCCCTAACCCTAACCCTAACCCTAACCCTAACCTTAGCCCTAACCCTAACCCCTAACCCCTAACCGTAACGCTAACCCTAAGCCTAACCCCTAACCCCTAACCCCTAACCCTAACCATAACCCTAAACCCTAACCCTAACCCTAACCCTAACCCTAGCCCTAACCCTAGCCCTAAGTCGTACCCTAACCCTAATCCTAACCCTAACCCAACCTTAACCCTAAAACTAACCTTAGCCCTTAAAACTAACCTAATAGAAACCCTAACCCTAACTCCTAACCCTAAGCCTAACCTAACCCTAACCCTAACCCTAGCCGTAACCCTAACCCTAACCCTAACCCTAGCCCTAACCCTAACCCTAACCCTAACCCTAACCTTAGCCCTAACCCTAACCCCTAACCCCTAACCGTAACGCTAACCCTAAGCCTAACCCCTAACCCCTAACCCCTAACCCTAACCATAACCCTAAACCCTAACCCTAACCCTAACCCTAACCCTAGCCCTAACCCTAGCCCTAAGTCGTACCCTAACCCTAATCCTAACCCTAACCCAACCTTAACCCTAAAACTAACCTTAGCCCTTAAAATAATAGAAACCCTAACCCTAACTCCTAACCCTAAGCCTAACCTAACCCTAACCCTAACCCTAGCCGTAACCCTAACCCTAACCCTAACCCTAGCCCTAACCCTAACCCTAACCCTAACCCTAACCTTAGCCCTAACCCTAACCCCTAACCCCTAACCGTAACGCTAACCCTAAGCCTAACCCCTAACCCCTAACCCCTAACCCTAACCATAACCCTAAACCCTAACCCTAACCCTAACCCTAACCCTAGCCCTAACCCTAGCCCTAAGTCGTACCCTAACCCTAATCCTAACCCTAACCCAACCTTAACCCTAAAACTAACCTTAGCCCTTAAAACTAACCTAATAGAAACCCTAACCCTAACTCCTAACCCTAAGCCTAACCTAACCCTAACCCTAACCCTAGCCGTAACCCTAACCCTAACCCTAACCCTAGCCCTAACCCTAACCCTAACCCTAACCCTAACCTTAGCCCTAACCCTAACCCCTAACCCCTAACCGTAACGCTAACCCTAAGCCTAACCCCTAACCCCTAACCCCTAACCCTAACCATAACCCTAAACCCTAACCCTAACCCTAACCCTAACCCTAGCCCTAACCCTAGCCCTAAGTCGTACCCTAACCCTAATCCTAACCCTAACCCAACCTTAACCCTAAAACTAACCTTAGCCCTTAAAACTAACCTAATAGAAACCCTAACCCTAACTCCTAACCCTAAGCCTAACCTAACCCTAACCCTAACCCTAGCCGTAACCCTAACCCTAACCCTAACCCTAGCCCTAACCCTAACCCTAACCCTAACCCTAACCTTAGCCCTAACCCTAACCCCTAACCCCTAACCGTAACGCTAACCCTAAGCCTAACCCCTAACCCCTAACCCCTAACCCTAACCATAACCCTAAACCCTAACCCTAACCCTAACCCTAACCCTAGCCCTAACCCTAGCCCTAAGTCGTACCCTAACCCTAATCCTAACCCTAACCCAACCTTAACCCTAAAACTAACCTTAGCCCTTAAAACTAACCTAATAGAAACCCTAACCCTAACTCCTAACCCTAAGCCTAACCTAACCCTAACCCTAACCCTAGCCGTAACCCTAACCCTAACCCTAACCCTAGCCCTAACCCTAACCCTAACCCTAACCCTAACCTTAGCCCTAACCCTAACCCCTAACCCCTAACCGTAACGCTAACCCTAAGCCTAACCCCTAACCCCTAACCCCTAACCCTAACCATAACCCTAAACCCTAACCCTAACCCTAACCCTAACCCTAGCCCTAACCCTAGCCCTAAGTCGTACCCTAACCCTAATCCTAACCCTAACCCAACCTTAACCCTAAAACTAACCTTAGCCCTTAAAACTAACCTAATAGAAACCCTAACCCTAACTCCTAACCCTAAGCCTAACCTAACCCTAACCCTAACCCTAGCCGTAACCCTAACCCTAACCCTAACCCTAGCCCTAACCCTAACCCTAACCCTAACCCTAACCTTAGCCCTAACCCTAACCCCTAACCCCTAACCGTAACGCTAACCCTAAGCCTAACCCCTAACCCCTAACCCCTAACCCTAACCATAACCCTAAACCCTAACCCTAACCCTAACCCTAACCCTAGCCCTAACCCTAGCCCTAAGTCGTACCCTAACCCTAATCCTAACCCTAACCCAACCTTAACCCTAAAACTAACCTTAGCCCTTAAAACTAACCTAATAGAAACCCTAACCCTAACTCCTAACCCTAAGCCTAACCTAACCCTAACCCTAACCCTAGCCGTAACCCTAACCCTAACCCTAACCCTAGCCCTAACCCTAACCCTAACCCTAACCCTAACCTTAGCCCTAACCCTAACCCCTAACCCCTAACCGTAACGCTAACCCTAAGCCTAACCCCTAACCCCTAACCCCTAACCCTAACCATAACCCTAAACCCTAACCCTAACCCTAACCCTAACCCTAGCCCTAACCCTAGCCCTAAGTCGTACCCTAACCCTAATCCTAACCCTAACCCAACCTTAACCCTAAAACTAACCTTAGCCCTTAAAACTAACCTAATAGAAACCCTAACCCTAACTCCTAACCCTAAGCCTAACCTAACCCTAACCCTAACCCTAGCCGTAACCCTAACCCTAACCCTAACCCTAGCCCTAACCCTAACCCTAACCCTAACCCTAACCTTAGCCCTAACCCTAACCCCTAACCCCTAACCGTAACGCTAACCCTAAGCCTAACCCCTAACCCCTAACCCCTAACCCTAACCATAACCCTAAACCCTAACCCTAACCCTAACCCTAACCCTAGCCCTAACCCTAGCCCTAAGTCGTACCCTAACCCTAATCCTAACCCTAACCCAACCTTAACCCTAAAACTAACCTTAGCCCTTAAAACTAACCTAATAGAAACCCTAACCCTAACTCCTAACCCTAAGCCTAACCTAACCCTAACCCTAACCCTAGCCGTAACCCTAACCCTAACCCTAACCCTAGCCCTAACCCTAACCCTAACCCTAACCCTAACCTTAGCCCTAACCCTAACCCCTAACCCCTAACCGTAACGCTAACCCTAAGCCTAACCCCTAACCCCTAACCCCTAACCCTAACCATAACCCTAAACCCTAACCCTAACCCTAACCCTAACCCTAGCCCTAACCCTAGCCCTAAGTCGTACCCTAACCCTAATCCTAACCCTAACCCAACCTTAACCCTAAAACTAACCTTAGCCCTTAAAACTAACCTAATAGAAACCCTAACCCTAACTCCTAACCCTAAGCCTAACCTAACCCTAACCCTAACCCTAGCCGTAACCCTAACCCTAACCCTAACCCTAGCCCTAACCCTAACCCTAACCCTAACCCTAACCTTAGCCCTAACCCTAACCCCTAACCCCTAACCGTAACGCTAACCCTAAGCCTAACCCCTAACCCCTAACCCCTAACCCTAACCATAACCCTAAACCCTAACCCTAACCCTAACCCTAACCCTAGCCCTAACCCTAGCCCTAACCCTAGCCCTAAGTCGTACCCTAACCCTAATCCTAACCCTAACCCAACCTTAACCCTAAAACTAACCTTAGCCCTTAAAACTAACCTAATAGAAACCCTAACCCTAACTCCTAACCCTAAGCCTAACCTAACCCTAACCCTAACCCTAGCCGTAACCCTAACCCTAACCCTAACCCTAGCCCTAACCCTAACCCTAACCCTAACCCTAACCTTAGCCCTAACCCTAACCCCTAACCCCTAACCGTAACGCTAACCCTAAGCCTAACCCCTAACCCCTAACCCCTAACCCTAACCATAACCCTAAACCCTAACCCTAACCCTAACCCTAACCCTAGCCCTAACCCTAGCCCTAAGTCGTACCCTAACCCTAATCCTAACCCTAACCCAACCTTAACCCTAAAACTAACCTTAGCCCTTAAAACTAACCTAATAGAAACCCTAACCCTAACTCCTAACCCTAAGCCTAACCTAACCCTAACCCTAACCCTAGCCGTAACCCTAACCCTAACCCTAACCCTAGCCCTAACCCTAACCCTAACCCTAACCCTAACCTTAGCCCTAACCCTAACCCCTAACCCCTAACCGTAACGCTAACCCTAAGCCTAACCCCTAACCCCTAACCCCTAACCCTAACCATAACCCTAAACCCTAACCCTAACCCTAACCCTAACCCTAGCCCTAACCCTAGCCCTAAGTCGTACCCTAACCCTAATCCTAACCCTAACCCAACCTTAACCCTAAAACTAACCTTAGCCCTTAAAACTAACCTAATAGAAACCCTAACCCTAACTCCTAACCCTAAGCCTAACCTAACCCTAACCCTAACCCTAGCCGTAACCCTAACCCTAACCCTAACCCTAGCCCTAACCCTAACCCTAACCCTAACCCTAACCTTAGCCCTAACCCTAACCCCTAACCCCTAACCGTAACGCTAACCCTAAGCCTAACCCCTAACCCCTAACCCCTAACCCTAACCATAACCCTAAACCCTAACCCTAACCCTAACCCTAACCCTAGCCCTAACCCTAGCCCTAAGTCGTACCCTAACCCTAATCCTAACCCTAACCCAACCTTAACCCTAAAACTAACCTTAGCCCTTAAAACTAACCTAATAGAAACCCTAACCCTAACTCCTAACCCTAAGCCTAACCTAACCCTAACCCTAACCCTAGCCGTAACCCTAACCCTAACCCTAACCCTAGCCCTAACCCTAACCCTAACCCTAACCCTAACCTTAGCCCTAACCCTAACCCCTAACCCCTAACCGTAACGCTAACCCTAAGCCTAACCCCTAACCCCTAACCCCTAACCCTAACCATAACCCTAAACCCTAACCCTAACCCTAACCCTAACCCTAGCCCTAACCCTAGCCCTAAGTCGTACCCTAACCCTAATCCTAACCCTAACCCAACCTTAACCCTAAAACTAACCTTAGCCCTTAAAACTAACCTAATAGAAACCCTAACCCTAACTCCTAACCCTAAGCCTAACCTAACCCTAACCCTAACCCTAGCCGTAACCCTAACCCTAACCCTAACCCTAGCCCTAACCCTAACCCTAACCCTAACCCTAACCTTAGCCCTAACCCTAACCCCTAACCCCTAACCGTAACGCTAACCCTAAGCCTAACCCCTAACCCCTAACCCCTAACCCTAACCATAACCCTAAACCCTAACCCTAACCCTAACCCTAACCCTAGCCCTAACCCTAGCCCTAAGTCGTACCCTAACCCTAATCCTAACCCTAACCCAACCTTAACCCTAAAACTAACCTTAGCCCTTAAAACTAACCTAATAGAAACCCTAACCCTAACTCCTAACCCTAAGCCTAACCTAACCCTAACCCTAACCCTAGCCGTAACCCTAACCCTAACCCTAACCCTAGCCCTAACCCTAACCCTAACCCTAACCCTAACCTTAGCCCTAACCCTAACCCCTAACCCCTAACCGTAACGCTAACCCTAAGCCTAACCCCTAACCCCTAACCCCTAACCCTAACCATAACCCTAAACCCTAACCCTAACCCTAACCCTAACCCTAGCCCTAACCCTAGCCCTAAGTCGTACCCTAACCCTAATCCTAACCCTAACCCAACCTTAACCCTAAAACTAACCTTAGCCCTTAAAACTAACCTAATAGAAACCCTAACCCTAACTCCTAACCCTAAGCCTAACCTAACCCTAACCCTAACCCTAGCCGTAACCCTAACCCTAACCCTAACCCTAGCCCTAACCCTAACCCTAACCCTAACCCTAACCTTAGCCCTAACCCTAACCCCTAACCCCTAACCGTAACGCTAACCCTAAGCCTAACCCCTAACCCCTAACCCCTAACCCTAACCATAACCCTAAACCCTAACCCTAACCCTAACCCTAACCCTAGCCCTAACCCTAGCCCTAAGTCGTACCCTAACCCTAATCCTAACCCTAACCCAACCTTAACCCTAAAACTAACCTTAGCCCTTAAAACTAACCTAATAGAAACCCTAACCCTAACTCCTAACCCTAAGCCTAACCTAACCCTAACCCTAACCCTAGCCGTAACCCTAACCCTAACCCTAACCCTAGCCCTAACCCTAACCCTAACCCTAACCCTAACCTTAGCCCTAACCCTAACCCCTAACCCCTAACCGTAACGCTAACCCTAAGCCTAACCCCTAACCCCTAACCCCTAACCCTAACCATAACCCTAAACCCTAACCCTAACCCTAACCCTAACCCTAGCCCTAACCCTAGCCCTAAGTCGTACCCTAACCCTAATCCTAACCCTAACCCAACCTTAACCCTAAAACTAACCTTAGCCCTTAAAACTAACCTAATAGAAACCCTAACCCTAACTCCTAACCCTAAGCCTAACCTAACCCTAACCCTAACCCTAGCCGTAACCCTAACCCTAACCCTAACCCTAGCCCTAACCCTAACCCTAACCCTAACCCTAACCTTAGCCCTAACCCTAACCCCTAACCCCTAACCGTAACGCTAACCCTAAGCCTAACCCCTAACCCCTAACCCCTAACCCTAACCATAACCCTAAACCCTAACCCTAACCCTAACCCTAACCCTAGCCCTAACCCTAGCCCTAAGTCGTACCCTAACCCTAATCCTAACCCTAACCCAACCTTAACCCTAAAACTAACCTTAGCCCTTAAAACTAACCTAATAGAAACCCTAACCCTAACTCCTAACCCTAAGCCTAACCTAACCCTAACCCTAACCCTAGCCGTAACCCTAACCCTAACCCTAACCCTAGCCCTAACCCTAACCCTAACCCTAACCCTAACCTTAGCCCTAACCCTAACCCCTAACCCCTAACCGTAACGCTAACCCTAAGCCTAACCCCTAACCCCTAACCCCTAACCCTAACCATAACCCTAAACCCTAACCCTAACCCTAACCCTAACCCTAGCCCTAACCCTAGCCCTAAGTCGTACCCTAACCCTAATCCTAACCCTAACCCAACCTTAACCCTAAAACTAACCTTAGCCCTTAAAACTAACCTAATAGAAACCCTAACCCTAACTCCTAACCCTAAGCCTAACCTAACCCTAACCCTAACCCTAGCCGTAACCCTAACCCTAACCCTAACCCTAGCCCTAACCCTAACCCTAACCCTAACCCTAACCTTAGCCCTAACCCTAACCCCTAACCCCTAACCGTAACGCTAACCCTAAGCCTAACCCCTAACCCCTAACCCCTAACCCTAACCATAACCCTAAACCCTAACCCTAACCCTAACCCTAACCCTAGCCCTAACCCTAGCCCTAAGTCGTACCCTAACCCTAATCCTAACCCTAACCCAACCTTAACCCTAAAACTAACCTTAGCCCTTAAAACTAACCTAATAGAAACCCTAACCCTAACTCCTAACCCTAAGCCTAACCTAACCCTAACCCTAACCCTAGCCGTAACCCTAACCCTAACCCTAACCCTAGCCCTAACCCTAACCCTAACCCTAACCCTAACCTTAGCCCTAACCCTAACCCCTAACCCCTAACCGTAACGCTAACCCTAAGCCTAACCCCTAACCCCTAACCCCTAACCCTAACCATAACCCTAAACCCTAACCCTAACCCTAACCCTAACCCTAGCCCTAACCCTAGCCCTAAGTCGTACCCTAACCCTAATCCTAACCCTAACCCAACCTTAACCCTAAAACTAACCTTAGCCCTTAAAACTAACCTAATAGAAACCCTAACCCTAACTCCTAACCCTAAGCCTAACCTAACCCTAACCCTAACCCTAGCCGTAACCCTAACCCTAACCCTAACCCTAGCCCTAACCCTAACCCTAACCCTAACCCTAACCTTAGCCCTAACCCTAACCCCTAACCCCTAACCGTAACGCTAACCCTAAGCCTAACCCCTAACCCCTAACCCCTAACCCTAACCATATAACCCTATAACCCTAACCCTAACCCTAACCCTAACCCTAGCCCTAACCCTAGCCCTAAGTCGTACCCTAACCCTAATCCTAACCCTAACCCAACCTTAACCCTAAAACTAACCTTAGCCCTTAAAACTAACCTAATAGAAACCCTAACCCTAACTCCTAACCCTAAGCCTAACCTAACCCTAACCCTAACCCTAGCCGTAACCCTAACCCTAACCCTAACCCTAGCCCTAACCCTAACCCTAACCCTAACCCTAACCTTAGCCCTAACCCTAACCCCTAACCCCTAACCGTAACGCTAACCCTAAGCCTAACCCCTAACCCCTAACCCCTAACCCTAACCATAACCCTAAACCCTAACCCTAACCCTAACCCTAACCCTAGCCCTAACCCTAGCCCTAAGTCGTACCCTAACCCTAATCCTAACCCTAACCCAACCTTAACCCTAAAACTAACCTTAGCCCTTAAAACTAACCTAATAGAAACCCTAACCCTAACTCCTAACCCTAAGCCTAACCTAACCCTAACCCTAACCCTAGCCGTAACCCTAACCCTAACCCTAACCCTAGCCCTAACCCTAACCCTAACCCTAACCCTAACCTTAGCCCTAACCCTAACCCCTAACCCCTAACCGTAACGCTAACCCTAAGCCTAACCCCTAACCCCTAACCCCTAACCCTAACCATAACCCTAAACCCTAACCCTAACCCTAACCCTAACCCTAGCCCTAACCCTAGCCCTAAGTCGTACCCTAACCCTAATCCTAACCCTAACCCAACCTTAACCCTAAAACTAACCTTAGCCCTTAAAACTAACCTAATAGAAACCCTAACCCTAACTCCTAACCCTAAGCCTAACCTAACCCTAACCCTAACCCTAGCCGTAACCCTAACCCTAACCCTAACCCTAGCCCTAACCCTAACCCTAACCCTAACCCTAACCTTAGCCCTAACCCTAACCCCTAACCCCTAACCGTAACGCTAACCCTAAGCCTAACCCCTAACCCCTAACCCCTAACCCTAACCATAACCCTAAACCCTAACCCTAACCCTAACCCTAACCCTAGCCCTAACCCTAGCCCTAAGTCGTACCCTAACCCTAATCCTAACCCTAACCCAACCTTAACCCTAAAACTAACCTTAGCCCTTAAAACTAACCTAATAGAAACCCTAACCCTAACTCCTAACCCTAAGCCTAACCTAACCCTAACCCTAACCCTAGCCGTAACCCTAACCCTAACCCTAACCCTAGCCCTAACCCTAACCCTAACCCTAACCCTAACCTTAGCCCTAACCCTAACCCCTAACCCCTAACCGTAACGCTAACCCTAAGCCTAACCCCTAACCCCTAACCCCTAACCCTAACCATAACCCTAAACCCTAACCCTAACCCTAACCCTAACCCTAGCCCTAACCCTAGCCCTAAGTCGTACCCTAACCCTAATCCTAACCCTAACCCAACCTTAACCCTAAAACTAACCTTAGCCCTTAAAACTAACCTAATAGAAACCCTAACCCTAACTCCTAACCCTAAGCCTAACCTAACCCTAACCCTAACCCTAGCCGTAACCCTAACCCTAACCCTAACCCTAGCCCTAACCCTAACCCTAACCCTAACCCTAACCTTAGCCCTAACCCTAACCCCTAACCCCTAACCGTAACGCTAACCCTAAGCCTAACCCCTAACCCCTAACCCCTAACCCTAACCATAACCCTAAACCCTAACCCTAACCCTAACCCTAACCCTAGCCCTAACCCTAGCCCTAAGTCGTACCCTAACCCTAATCCTAACCCTAACCCAACCTTAACCCTAAAACTAACCTTAGCCCTTAAAACTAACCTAATAGAAACCCTAACCCTAACTCCTAACCCTAAGCCTAACCTAACCCTAACCCTAACCCTAGCCGTAACCCTAACCCTAACCCTAACCCTAGCCCTAACCCTAACCCTAACCCTAACCCTAACCTTAGCCCTAACCCTAACCCCTAACCCCTAACCGTAACGCTAACCCTAAGCCTAACCCCTAACCCCTAACCCCTAACCCTAACCATAACCCTAAACCCTAACCCTAACCCTAACCCTAACCCTAGCCCTAACCCTAGCCCTAAGTCGTACCCTAACCCTAATCCTAACCCTAACCCAACCTTAACCCTAAAACTAACCTTAGCCCTTAAAACTAACCTAATAGAAACCCTAACCCTAACTCCTAACCCTAAGCCTAACCTAACCCTAACCCTAACCCTAGCCGTAACCCTAACCCTAACCCTAACCCTAGCCCTAACCCTAACCCTAACCCTAACCCTAACCTTAGCCCTAACCCTAACCCCTAACCCCTAACCGTAACGCTAACCCTAAGCCTAACCCCTAACCCCTAACCCCTAACCCTAACCATAACCCTAAACCCTAACCCTAACCCTAACCCTAACCCTAGCCCTAACCCTAGCCCTAAGTCGTACCCTAACCCTAATCCTAACCCTAACCCAACCTTAACCCTAAAACTAACCTTAGCCCTTAAAACTAACCTAATAGAAACCCTAACCCTAACTCCTAACCCTAAGCCTAACCTAACCCTAACCCTAACCCTAGCCGTAACCCTAACCCTAACCCTAACCCTAGCCCTAACCCTAACCCTAACCCTAACCCTAACCTTAGCCCTAACCCTAACCCCTAACCCCTAACCGTAACGCTAACCCTAAGCCTAACCCCTAACCCCTAACCCCTAACCCTAACCATAACCCTAAACCCTAACCCTAACCCTAACCCTAACCCTAGCCCTAACCCTAGCCCTAAGTCGTACCCTAACCCTAATCCTAACCCTAACCCAACCTTAACCCTAAAACTAACCTTAGCCCTTAAAACTAACCTAATAGAAACCCTAACCCTAACTCCTAACCCTAAGCCTAACCTAACCCTAACCCTAACCCTAGCCGTAACCCTAACCCTAACCCTAACCCTAGCCCTAACCCTAACCCTAACCCTAACCCTAACCTTAGCCCTAACCCTAACCCCTAACCCCTAACCGTAACGCTAACCCTAAGCCTAACCCCTAACCCCTAACCCCTAACCCTAACCATAACCCTAAACCCTAACCCTAACCCTAACCCTAACCCTAGCCCTAACCCTAGCCCTAAGTCGTACCCTAACCCTAATCCTAACCCTAACCCAACCTTAACCCTAAAACTAACCTTAGCCCTTAAAACTAACCTAATAGAAACCCTAACCCTAACTCCTAACCCTAAGCCTAACCTAACCCTAACCCTAACCCTAGCCGTAACCCTAACCCTAACCCTAACCCTAGCCCTAACCCTAACCCTAACCCTAACCCTAACCTTAGCCCTAACCCTAACCCCTAACCCCTAACCGTAACGCTAACCCTAAGCCTAACCCCTAACCCCTAACCCCTAACCCTAACCATAACCCTAAACCCTAACCCTAACCCTAACCCTAACCCTAGCCCTAACCCTAGCCCTAAGTCGTACCCTAACCCTAATCCTAACCCTAACCCAACCTTAACCCTAAAACTAACCTTAGCCCTTAAAACTAACCTAATAGAAACCCTAACCCTAACTCCTAACCCTAAGCCTAACCTAACCCTAACCCTAACCCTAGCCGTAACCCTAACCCTAACCCTAACCCTAGCCCTAACCCTAACCCTAACCCTAACCCTAACCTTAGCCCTAACCCTAACCCCTAACCCCTAACCGTAACGCTAACCCTAAGCCTAACCCCTAACCCCTAACCCCTAACCCTAACCATAACCCTAAACCCTAACCCTAACCCTAACCCTAACCCTAGCCCTAACCCTAGCCCTAAGTCGTACCCTAACCCTAATCCTAACCCTAACCCAACCTTAACCCTAAAACTAACCTTAGCCCTTAAAACTAACCTAATAGAAACCCTAACCCTAACTCCTAACCCTAAGCCTAACCTAACCCTAACCCTAACCCTAGCCGTAACCCTAACCCTAACCCTAACCCTAGCCCTAACCCTAACCCTAACCCTAACCCTAACCTTAGCCCTAACCCTAACCCCTAACCCCTAACCGTAACGCTAACCCTAAGCCTAACCCCTAACCCCTAACCCCTAACCCTAACCATAACCCTAAACCCTAACCCTAACCCTAACCCTAACCCTAGCCCTAACCCTAGCCCTAAGTCGTACCCTAACCCTAATCCTAACCCTAACCCAACCTTAACCCTAAAACTAACCTTAGCCCTTAAAACTAACCTAATAGAAACCCTAACCCTAACTCCTAACCCTAAGCCTAACCTAACCCTAACCCTAACCCTAGCCGTAACCCTAACCCTAACCCTAACCCTAGCCCTAACCCTAACCCTAACCCTAACCCTAACCTTAGCCCTAACCCTAACCCCTAACCCCTAACCGTAACGCTAACCCTAAGCCTAACCCCTAACCCCTAACCCCTAACCCTAACCATAACCCTAAACCCTAACCCTAACCCTAACCCTAACCCTAGCCCTAACCCTAGCCCTAAGTCGTACCCTAACCCTAATCCTAACCCTAACCCAACCTTAACCCTAAAACTAACCTTAGCCCTTAAAACTAACCTAATAGAAACCCTAACCCTAACTCCTAACCCTAAGCCTAACCTAACCCTAACCCTAACCCTAGCCGTAACCCTAACCCTAACCCTAACCCTAGCCCTAACCCTAACCCTAACCCTAACCCTAACCTTAGCCCTAACCCTAACCCCTAACCCCTAACCGTAACGCTAACCCTAAGCCTAACCCCTAACCCCTAACCCCTAACCCTAACCATAACCCTAAACCCTAACCCTAACCCTAACCCTAACCCTAGCCCTAACCCTAGCCCTAAGTCGTACCCTAACCCTAATCCTAACCCTAACCCAACCTTAACCCTAAAACTAACCTTAGCCCTTAAAACTAACCTAATAGAAACCCTAACCCTAACTCCTAACCCTAAGCCTAACCTAACCCTAACCCTAACCCTAGCCGTAACCCTAACCCTAACCCTAACCCTAGCCCTAACCCTAACCCTAACCCTAACCCTAACCTTAGCCCTAACCCTAACCCCTAACCCCTAACCGTAACGCTAACCCTAAGCCTAACCCCTAACCCCTAACCCCTAACCCTAACCATAACCCTAAACCCTAACCCTAACCCTAACCCTAACCCTAGCCCTAACCCTAGCCCTAAGTCGTACCCTAACCCTAATCCTAACCCTAACCCAACCTTAACCCTAAAACTAACCTTAGCCCTTAAAACTAACCTAATAGAAACCCTAACCCTAACTCCTAACCCTAAGCCTAACCTAACCCTAACCCTAACCCTAGCCGTAACCCTAACCCTAACCCTAACCCTAGCCCTAACCCTAACCCTAACCCTAACCCTAACCTTAGCCCTAACCCTAACCCCTAACCCCTAACCGTAACGCTAACCCTAAGCCTAACCCCTAACCCCTAACCCCTAACCCTAACCATAACCCTAAACCCTAACCCTAACCCTAACCCTAACCCTAGCCCTAACCCTAGCCCTAAGTCGTACCCTAACCCTAATCCTAACCCTAACCCAACCTTAACCCTAAAACTAACCTTAGCCCTTAAAACTAACCTAATAGAAACCCTAACCCTAACTCCTAACCCTAAGCCTAACCTAACCCTAACCCTAACCCTAGCCGTAACCCTAACCCTAACCCTAACCCTAGCCCTAACCCTAACCCTAACCCTAACCCTAACCTTAGCCCTAACCCTAACCCCTAACCCCTAACCGTAACGCTAACCCTAAGCCTAACCCCTAACCCCTAACCCCTAACCCTAACCATAACCCTAAACCCTAACCCTAACCCTAACCCTAACCCTAGCCCTAACCCTAGCCCTAAGTCGTACCCTAACCCTAATCCTAACCCTAACCCAACCTTAACCCTAAAACTAACCTTAGCCCTTAAAACTAACCTAATAGAAACCCTAACCCTAACTCCTAACCCTAAGCCTAACCTAACCCTAACCCTAACCCTAGCCGTAACCCTAACCCTAACCCTAACCCTAGCCCTAACCCTAACCCTAACCCTAACCCTAACCTTAGCCCTAACCCTAACCCCTAACCCCTAACCGTAACGCTAACCCTAAGCCTAACCCCTAACCCCTAACCCCTAACCCTAACCATAACCCTAAACCCTAACCCTAACCCTAACCCTAACCCTAGCCCTAACCCTAGCCCTAAGTCGTACCCTAACCCTAATCCTAACCCTAACCCAACCTTAACCCTAAAACTAACCTTAGCCCTTAAAACTAACCTAATAGAAACCCTAACCCTAACTCCTAACCCTAAGCCTAACCTAACCCTAACCCTAACCCTAGCCGTAACCCTAACCCTAACCCTAACCCTAGCCCTAACCCTAACCCTAACCCTAACCCTAACCTTAGCCCTAACCCTAACCCCTAACCCCTAACCGTAACGCTAACCCTAAGCCTAACCCCTAACCCCTAACCCCTAACCCTAACCATAACCCTAAACCCTAACCCTAACCCTAACCCTAACCCTAGCCCTAACCCTAGCCCTAAGTCGTACCCTAACCCTAATCCTAACCCTAACCCAACCTTAACCCTAAAACTAACCTTAGCCCTTAAAACTAACCTAATAGAAACCCTAACCCTAACTCCTAACCCTAAGCCTAACCTAACCCTAACCCTAACCCTAGCCGTAACCCTAACCCTAACCCTAACCCTAGCCCTAACCCTAACCCTAACCCTAACCCTAACCTTAGCCCTAACCCTAACCCCTAACCCCTAACCGTAACGCTAACCCTAAGCCTAACCCCTAACCCCTAACCCCTAACCCTAACCATAACCCTAAACCCTAACCCTAACCCTAACCCTAACCCTAGCCCTAACCCTAGCCCTAAGTCGTACCCTAACCCTAATCCTAACCCTAACCCAACCTTAACCCTAAAACTAACCTTAGCCCTTAAAACTAACCTAATAGAAACCCTAACCCTAACTCCTAACCCTAAGCCTAACCTAACCCTAACCCTAACCCTAGCCGTAACCCTAACCCTAACCCTAACCCTAGCCCTAACCCTAACCCTAACCCTAACCCTAACCTTAGCCCTAACCCTAACCCCTAACCCCTAACCGTAACGCTAACCCTAAGCCTAACCCCTAACCCCTAACCCCTAACCCTAACCATAACCCTAAACCCTAACCCTAACCCTAACCCTAACCCTAGCCCTAACCCTAGCCCTAAGTCGTACCCTAACCCTAATCCTAACCCTAACCCAACCTTAACCCTAAAACTAACCTTAGCCCTTAAAACTAACCTAATAGAAACCCTAACCCTAACTCCTAACCCTAAGCCTAACCTAACCCTAACCCTAACCCTAGCCGTAACCCTAACCCTAACCCTAACCCTAGCCCTAACCCTAACCCTAACCCTAACCCTAACCTTAGCCCTAACCCTAACCCCTAACCCCTAACCGTAACGCTAACCCTAAGCCTAACCCCTAACCCCTAACCCCTAACCCTAACCATAACCCTAAACCCTAACCCTAACCCTAACCCTAACCCTAGCCCTAACCCTAGCCCTAAGTCGTACCCTAACCCTAATCCTAACCCTAACCCAACCTTAACCCTAAAACTAACCTTAGCCCTTAAAACTAACCTAATAGAAACCCTAACCCTAACTCCTAACCCTAAGCCTAACCTAACCCTAACCCTAACCCTAGCCGTAACCCTAACCCTAACCCTAACCCTAGCCCTAACCCTAACCCTAACCCTAACCCTAACCTTAGCCCTAACCCTAACCCCTAACCCCTAACCGTAACGCTAACCCTAAGCCTAACCCCTAACCCCTAACCCCTAACCCTAACCATAACCCTAAACCCTAACCCTAACCCTAACCCTAACCCTAGCCCTAACCCTAGCCCTAAGTCGTACCCTAACCCTAATCCTAACCCTAACCCAACCTTAACCCTAAAACTAACCTTAGCCCTTAAAACTAACCTAATAGAAACCCTAACCCTAACTCCTAACCCTAAGCCTAACCTAACCCTAACCCTAACCCTAGCCGTAACCCTAACCCTAACCCTAACCCTAGCCCTAACCCTAACCCTAACCCTAACCCTAACCTTAGCCCTAATCCCTAACCCCTAACCCCTAACCGTAACGCTAACCCTAAGCCTAACCCCTAACCCCTAACCCCTAACCCTAACCATAACCCTAAACCCTAACCCTAACCCTAACCCTAACCCTAGCCCTAACCCTAGCCCTAAGTCGTACCCTAACCCTAA
>NW_027439632.1:0-24630 GCF_964188355.1 Buteo buteo
GCGTGCGGTCTAGCCCCCACGGAAAGAGGCTCGGCGGCGGCCGAGGGGCCCCGAGGTGTCCCGCTTCGGCAAAGCCCCGGCGCCCCAGCGCTGCGGGGCCTGCGGATAGGGCGCCAAGGGGAGGGGAAGAGCAGCAAGAGCTTTCGGGGCTGGGCCTCCTGCGGGAGCAGGAGCCCGACGATCGCCCCCCGGAAAGAGGCTCGGCGGCGGCCGAGGGGCCCCGAGGTGTCCCGCCTCTGGCAAAGCCCGGAGCCCCAGCGCTGCGGGGCCTGCGGATAGGGCGCCAAGGGGAGGGGAAGAGCAGCAAGAGCTTTCGGGCTGGGGCCCTTCCCTGCGGGAGCAGGAGCCCGACGTTCGCCCCCCCGGAAAAGAGGCTCGGCGGCGGCCGAGGGCCCCGAGGTGTCCCGCCTCTGGCAAAGCCCGGAGCCCCAGCGCTGGCGGGGCCTTCCCTGCGGGAGCAGGACCCGACGTTCGCCCCCCGGAAAAGAGGCTCGGCGGCGGCCGAGGGGCCCCGAGGTGTCCCGCCTCTGGCAAAGCCCGGAGCCCCCAGCGCTGCTGGGCCTGCGGATAGGGCGCCAAGGGGAGGGGAAGAAGCAGCTGTTCGGGGCTGGGCCCTTCCCTGCGGGAGCAGGAGCCCGACGTTCGCCCCCCCGGAAAAGAGGCTCGGCGGCGGCCGAGGGCCCCGAGGTGTCCCGCCTCTGGCAAAGCCCGGAGCCCCAGCGCTGCGGGGCCTGCGGATAGGGCGCCAAGGGGAGGGGAAGAGCAGCAAGAGCTTTCGGGGCTGGGCCCTTCCCTGCGGGAGCAGGAGCCCGACGTTCGCCCCCCGGAAAAGAGGCTCGGCGGCGGCCGAGGGGCCCCGAGGTGTCCCGCCTCTGGCAAAGCCCGGAGCCCCAGCGCTGCGGGGCCTGCGGATAGGGCGCCAAGGGGAGGGGAAGAGCAGCAAGAGCTTTCGGGGCTGGGCCCTTCCCTGCGGGAGCAGGAGCCCGACGTTCGCCCCCCCGGAAAAGAGGCTCGGCGGCGGCCGACGGGCCCCGAGGTGTCCCGCCTCTGGCAAAGCCCGGAGCCCCAGCGCTGCGGGGCCTGCGGATAGGGCGCCAAGGGGAGGGGAAGAGCAGCAAGAGCTTTCGGGGCTGGGCCCTTCCCTGCGGGAGCAGGAGCCCGACGTTCGCCCCCCGGAAAAGAGGCTCGGCGGCGGCCGAGGGGCCCCGAGGTGTCCCGCCTCTGGCAAAGCCCGGAGCCCCAGCGCTGCGGGGCCTGCGGATAGGGCGCCAAGGGGAGGGGAAGAGCAGCAAGAGCTTTCGGGGCTGGGCCCTTCCCTGCGGGAGCAGGAGCCCGACGTTCGCCCCCCCGGAAAGAGGCTCGGCGGCGGCCGAGGGGCCCCGAGGTGTCCCGCCTCTGGCAAAGCCCGGAGCCCCAGCGCTGCGGGGCCTGCGGATAGGGCGCCAAGGGGGAGGGGAAGAGCAGCAAGAGCTTTCGGGGCTGGGCCCTTCCCTGCGGGAGCAGGAGCCCGACGTTCGCCCCCCCGGAAAAGAGGCTCGGCGGCGGCCGACGGGCCCCGAGGTGTCCCGCCTCTGGCAAAGCCCGGAGCCCCAGCGCTGCGGGGCCTGCGGATAGGGCGCCAAGGGGAGGGGAAGAGCAGCAAGAGCTTTCGGGGCTGGGCCCTTCCCTGCGGGAGCAGGAGCCCGACGTTCGCCCCCCCGGAAAAGAGGCTCGGCGGCGGCCGAGGGCCCCGAGGTGTCCCGCCTCTGGCAAAGCCCGGAGCCCCAGCGCTGCGGGGCCTGCGGATAGGGCGCCAAGGGGAGGGGAAGAGCAGCAAGAGCTTTCGGGGCTGGGCCCTTCCCTGCGGGAGCAGGAGCCCGACGTTCGCCCCCCGGAAAAGAGGCTCGGCGGCGGCCGACGGGCCCCGAGGTGTCCCGCCTCTGGCAAAGCCCGGAGCCCCAGCGCTGCGGGGCCTGCGGATAGGGCGCCAAGGGGAGGGGAAGAGCAGCAAGAGCTTTCGGGGCTGGGCCCTTCCCTGCGGGAGCAGGAGCCCGACGTTCGCCCCCCCGGAAAAGAGGCTCGGCGGCGGCCGACGGGCCCCGAGGTGTCCCACCTCTGGCAAAGCCCGGAGCCCCAGCGCTGCGGGGCCTGCGGATAGGGCGCCAAGGGGAGGGGAAGAGCAGCAAGAGCTTTCGGGGCTGGGCCCTTCCCTGCGGGAGCAGGAGCCCGACGTTCGCCCCCCCGGAAAAGAGGCTCGGCGGCAGCCGAGGGGCCCCGAGGTGTCCCGCCTCTGGCAAAACCCGAAGCCCCAGCGCTGAGGGGCCTGCGGATAGGGCGCCAAGGGGAGGGGAAGAGCAGCAAGAGCTTTCGGGGCTGGGCCCTTCCCTGCGGGAGCAGGAGCCCGACGTTCGCCCCCCCGGAAAAGAGGCTCGGCGGCGGCCGAGGGGCCCCGAGGTGTCCCGCCTCTGGCAAAGCCCGGAGCCCCAGCGCTGCGGGGCCTGCGGATAGGGCGCCAAGGGGAGGGGAAGAGCAGCAAGAGCTTTCGGGGCTGGGCCCTTCCCTGCGGGAGCAGGAGCCCGACGTTCGCCCCCCCGGAAAAGAGGCTCGGCGGCGGCCGACGGGCCCCGAGGTGTCCCGCCTCTGGCAAAGCCCGGAGCCCCAGCGCTACTGGGCCTGCGGATAGGGCGCCAAGGGGAGGGGAAGAGCAGCAAGAGCTTTCGGGGCTGGGCCCTTCCCTGCGGGAGCAGGAGCCCGACGTTCGCCCCCCCGGAAAAGAGGCTCGGCGGCGGCCGAGGGGCCCCGAGGTGTCCCGCCTCTGGCAAAGCCCGGAGCCCCAGTGCTGCGGGGCCTGCGGATAGGGCGCCAAGGGGAGGGGAAGAGCAGCAAGAGCTTTCGGGGCTGGGCCCTTCCCTGCGGGAGCAGGAGCCCGACGTTCGCCCCCCCGGAAAAGAGGCTCGGCGGCGGCCGAGGGGCCCCGAGGTGTCCCGCCTCTGGCAAAGCCCGGAGCCCCAGCGCTGCGGGGCCTGCGGATAGGGCGCCAAGGGGAGGGGAAGAGCAGCAAGAGCTTTCGGGGCTGGGCCCTTCCCTGCGGGAGCAGGAGCCCGACGTTCGCCCCCCCGGAAAAGAGGCTCGGCGGCGGCCGACGGGCCCCGAGGTGTCCCGCCTCTGGCAAAGCCCGGAGCCCCAGCGCTGCGGGGCCTGCGGATAGGGCGCCAAGGGGAGGGGAAGAGCAGCAAGAGCTTTCGGGGCTGGGCCCTTCCCTGCGGGAGCAGGAGCCCGACGTTCGCCCCCCCGGAAAAGAGGCTCGGCGGCGGCCGACGGGCCCCGAGGTGTCCCGCCTCTGGCAAAGCCCGGAGCCCCAGCGCTGCGGGGCCTGCGGATAGGGCGCCAAGGGGAGGGGAAGAGCAGCAAGAGCTTTCGGGGCTGGGCCCTTCCCTGCGGGAGCAGGAGCCCGACGTTCGCCCCCCCGGAAAAGAGGCTCGGCGGCGGCCGAGGGGCCCCGAGGTGTCCCGCCTCTGGCAAAGCCCGGAGCCCCAGCGCTGCGGGGCCTGCGGATAGGGCGCCAAGGGGAGGGGAAGAGCAGCAAGAGCTTTCGGGGCTGGGCCCTTCCCTGCGGGAGCAGGAGCCCGACGTTCGCCCCCCCGGAAAAGAGGCTCGGCGGCGGCCGACGGGCCCCGAGGTGTCCCGCCTCTGGCAAAGCCCGGAGCCCCAGCGCTGCGGGGCCTGCGGATAGGGCGCCAAGGGGAGGGGAAGAGCAGCAAGAGCTTTCGGGGCTGGGCCCTTCCCTGCGGGAGCAGGAGCCCGACGTTCGCCCCCCCGGAAAAGAGGCTCGGCGGCGGCCGACGGGCCCCGAGGTGTCCCGCCTCTGGCAAAGCCCGGAGCCCCAGCGCTGCGGGGCCTGCGGATAGGGCGCCAAGGGGAGGGGAAGAGCAGCAAGAGCTTTCGGGGCTGGGCCCTTCCCTGCGGGAGCAGGAGCCCGACGTTCGCCCCCCCGGAAAAGAGGCTCGGCGGCGGCCGACGGGCCCCGAGGTGTCCCACCTCTGGCAAAGCCCGGAGCCCCAGCGCTGCGGGGCCTGCGGATAGGGCGCCAAGGGGAGGGGAAGAGCAGCAAGAGCTTTCGGGGCTGGGCCCTTCCCTGCGGGAGCAGGAGCCCGACGTTCGCCCCCCCGGAAAAGAGGCTCGGCGGCAGCCGAGGGGCCCCGAGGTGTCCCGCCTCTGGCAAAACCCGAAGCCCCAGCGCTGAGGGGCCTGCGGATAGGGCGCCAAGGGGAGGGGAAGAGCAGCAAGAGCTTTCGGGGCTGGGCCCTTCCCTGCGGGAGCAGGAGCCCGACGTTCGCCCCCCCGGAAAAGAGGCTCGGCGGCGGCCGAGGGGCCCCGAGGTGTCCCGCCTCTGGCAAAGCCCGGAGCCCCAGCGCTGCGGGGCCTGCGGATAGGGCGCCAAGGGGAGGGGAAGAGCAGCAAGAGCTTTCGGGGCTGGGCCCTTCCCTGCGGGAGCAGGAGCCCGACGTTCGCCCCCCCGGAAAAGAGGCTCGGCGGCGGCCGACGGGCCCCGAGGTGTCCCGCCTCTGGCAAAGCCCGGAGCCCCAGCGCTACTGGGCCTGCGGATAGGGCGCCAAGGGGAGGGGAAGAGCAGCAAGAGCTTTCGGGGCTGGGCCCTTCCCTGCGGGAGCAGGAGCCCGACGTTCGCCCCCCCGGAAAAGAGGCTCGGCGGCGGCCGAGGGGCCCCGAGGTGTCCCGCCTCTGGCAAAGCCCGGAGCCCCAGTGCTGCGGGGCCTGCGGATAGGGCGCCAAGGGGAGGGGAAGAGCAGCAAGAGCTTTCGGGGCTGGGCCCTTCCCTGCGGGAGCAGGAGCCCGACGTTCGCCCCCCCGGAAAAGAGGCTCGGCGGCGGCCGAGGGGCCCCGAGGTGTCCCGCCTCTGGCAAAGCCCGGAGCCCCAGCGCTGCGGGGCCTGCGGATAGGGCGCCAAGGGGAGGGGAAGAGCAGCAAGAGCTTTCGGGGCTGGGCCCTTCCCTGCGGGAGCAGGAGCCCGACGTTCGCCCCCCCGGAAAAGAGGCTCGGCGGCGGCCGAGGGGCCCCGAGGTGTCCCGCCTCTGGCAAAGCCCGGAGCCCCAGCGCTGCGGGGCCTGCGGATAGGGCGCCAAGGGGAGGGGAAGAGCAGCAAGAGCTTTCGGGGCTGGGCCCTTCCCTGCGGGAGCAGGAGCCCGACGTTCGCCCCCCCGGAAAAGAGGCTCGGCGGCGGCCGACGGGCCCCGAGGTGTCCCGCCTCTGGCAAAGCCCGGAGCCCCAGCGCTGCGGGGCCTGCGGATAGGGCGCCAAGGGGAGGGGAAGAGCAGCAAGAGCTTTCGGGGCTGGGCTCTTCCCTGCGGGAGCAGGAGCCCGACGTTCGCCCCCCCGGAAAAGAGGCTCGGCGGCGGCCGAGGGGCCCCGAGGTGTCCCGCCTCTGGCAAAGCCCGGAGCCCCAGCGCTGCTGGGCCTGCGGATAGGGCGCCAAGGGGAGGGGAAGAGCAGCAAGAGCTTTCGGGGCTGGGCCCTTCCCTGCGGGAGCAGGAGCCCGACGTTCGCCCCCCCGGAAAAGAGGCTCGACGGCGGCCGACGGGCCCCGAGGTGTCCCGCCTCTGGCAAAGCCCGGAGCCCCAGCGCTGCGGGGCCTGCGGATAGGGCGCCAAGGGGAGGGGAAGAGCAGCAAGAGCTTTCGGGGCTGGGCCCTTCCCTGCGGGAGCAGGAGCCCGACCTTCGCCCCCCCGGAAAAGAGGCTCGGCGGCGGCCGAGGGGCCCCGAGGTGTCCCGCCTCTGGCAAAGCCCGGAGCCCCAGCGCTGCGGGGCCTGCGGATAGGGCGCCAAGGGGAGGGGAAGAGCAGCAAGAGCTTTCGGGGCTGGGCCCTTCCCTGCGGGAGCAGGAGCCCGACGTTCGCCCCCCCGGAAAAGAGGCTCGGCGGCGGCCGACGGGCCCCGAGGTGTCCCGCCTCTGGCAAAGCCCGGAGCCCCAGCGCTGCGGGGCCTGCGGATAGGGCGCCAAGGGGAGGGGAAGAGCAGCAAGAGCTTTCGGGGCTGGGCCCTTCCCTGCGGGAGCAGGAGCCCGACGTTCGCCCCCCCGGAAAAGAGGCTCGGCGGCGGCCGAGGGGCCCCGAGGTGTCCCGCCTCTGGCAAAGCCCGGAGCCCCAGCGCTGCGGGGCCTGCGGATAGGGCGCCAAGGGGAGGGGAAGAGCAGCAAGAGCTTTCGGGGCTGGGCCCTTCCCTGCGGGAGCAGGAGCCCGACGTTCGCCCCCCCGGAAAAGAGGCTCGGCGGCGGCCGAGGGGCCCCGAGGTGTCCCGCCTCTGGCAAAGCCCGGAGCCCCAGCGCTGCGGGGCCTGCGGATAGGGCGCCAAGGGGAGGGGAAGAGCAGCAAGAGCTTTCGGGGCTGGGCCCTTCCCTGCGGGAGCAGGAGCCCGACGTTCGCCCCCCCGGAAAAGAGGCTCGGCGGCGGCCGACGGGCCCCGAGGTGTCCCGCCTCTGGCAAAGCCCGGAGCCCCAGCGCTGCGGGGCCTGCGGATAGGGCGCCAAGGGGAGGGGAAGAGCAGCAAGAGCTTTCGGGGCTGGGCCCTTCCCTGCGGGAGCAGGAGCCCGACGTTCGCCCCCCCGGAAAAGAGGCTCGGCGGCGGCCGATGGGCCCCGAGGTGTCCCGCCTCTGGCAAAGCCCGGAGCCCCAGCGCTGCGGGGCCTGCGGATAGGGCGCCAAGGGGAGGGGAAGAGCAGCAAGAGCTTTCGGGGCTGGGCCCTTCCCTGCGGGAGCAGGAGCCCGACGTTCGCCCCCCCGGAAAAGAGGCTCGGCGGCGGCCGACGGGCCCCGAGGTGTCCCGCCTCTGGCAAAGCCCGGAGCCCCAGCGCTGCGGGGCCTGCGGATAGGGCGCCAAGGGGAGGGGAAGAGCAGCAAGAGCTTTCGGGGCTGGGCCCTTCCCTGCGGGAGCAGGAGCCCGACGTTCGCCCCCCCGGAAAAGAGGCTCGGCGGCGGCCGACGGGCCCCGAGGTGTCCCACCTCTGGCAAAGCCCGGAGCCCCAGCGCTGCGGGGCCTGCGGATAGGGCGCCAAGGGGAGGGGAAGAGCAGCAAGAGCTTTCGGGGCTGGGCCCTTCCCTGCGGGAGCAGGAGCCCGACGTTCGCCCCCCCGGAAAAGAGGCTCGGCGGCAGCCGAGGGGCCCCGAGGTGTCCCGCCTCTGGCAAAACCCGAAGCCCCAGCGCTGAGGGGCCTGCGGATAGGGCGCCAAGGGGAGGGGAAGAGCAGCAAGAGCTTTCGGGGCTGGGCCCTTCCCTGCGGGAGCAGGAGCCCGACCTTCGCCCCCCCGGAAAAGAGGCTCGGCGGCGGCCGAGGGGCCCCGAGGTGTCCCGCCTCTGGCAAAGCCCGGAGCCCCAGCGCTGCGGGGCCTGCGGATAGGGCGCCAAGGGGAGGGGAAGAGCAGCAAGAGCTTTCGGGGCTGGGCCCTTCCCTGCGGGAGCAGGAGCCCGACGTTCGCCCCCCCGGAAAAGAGGCTCGGCGGCGGCCGACGGGCCCCGAGGTGTCCCGCCTCTGGCAAAGCCCGGAGCCCCAGCGCTACTGGGCCTGCGGATAGGGCGCCAAGGGGAGGGGAAGAGCAGCAAGAGCTTTCGGGGCTGGGCCCTTCCCTGCGGGAGCAGGAGCCCGACGTTCGCCCCCCCGGAAAAGAGGCTCGGCGGCGGCCGAGGGGCCCCGAGGTGTCCCGCCTCTGGCAAAGCCCGGAGCCCCAGTGCTGCGGGGCCTGCGGATAGGGCGCCAAGGGGAGGGGAAGAGCAGCAAGAGCTTTCGGGGCTGGGCCCTTCCCTGCGGGAGCAGGAGCCCGACGTTCGCCCCCCCGGAAAAGAGGCTCGGCGGCGGCCGAGGGGCCCCGAGGTGTCCCGCCTCTGGCAAAGCCCGGAGCCCCAGCGCTGCGGGGCCTGCGGATAGGGCGCCAAGGGGAGGGGAAGAGCAGCAAGAGCTTTCGGGGCTGGGCCCTTCCCTGCGGGAGCAGGAGCCCGACGTTCGCCCCCCCGGAAAAGAGGCTCGGCGGCGGCCGACGGGCCCCGAGGTGTCCCGCCTCTGGCAAAGCCCGGAGCCCCAGCGCTGCGGGGCCTGCGGATAGGGCGCCAAGGGGAGGGGAAGAGCAGCAAGAGCTTTCGGGGCTGGGCCCTTCCCTGCGGGAGCAGGAGCCCGACGTTCGCCCCCCCGGAAAAGAGGCTCGGCGGCGGCCGACGGGCCCCGAGGTGTCCCGCCTCTGGCAAAGCCCGGAGCCCCAGCGCTGCGGGGCCTGCGGATAGGGCGCCAAGGGGAGGGGAAGAGCAGCAAGAGCTTTCGGGGCTGGGCCCTTCCCTGCGGGAGCAGGAGCCCGACGTTCGCCCCCCCGGAAAAGAGGCTCGGCGGCGGCCGAGGGGCCCCGAGGTGTCCCGCCTCTGGCAAAGCCCGGAGCCCCAGCGCTGCGGGGCCTGCGGATAGGGCGCCAAGGGGAGGGGAAGAGCAGCAAGAGCTTTCGGGGCTGGGCCCTTCCCTGCGGGAGCAGGAGCCCGACGTTCGCCCCCCCGGAAAAGAGGCTCGGCGGCGGCCGACGGGCCCCGAGGTGTCCCGCCTCTGGCAAAGCCCGGAGCCCCAGCGCTGCGGGGCCTGCGGATAGGGCGCCAAGGGGAGGGGAAGAGCAGCAAGAGCTTTCGGGGCTGGGCCCTTCCCTGCGGGAGCAGGAGCCCGACGTTCGCCCCCCCGGAAAAGAGGCTCGGCGGCGGCCGACGGGCCCCGAGGTGTCCCGCCTCTGGCAAAGCCCGGAGCCCCAGCGCTGCGGGGCCTGCGGATAGGGCGCCAAGGGGAGGGGAAGAGCAGCAAGAGCTTTCGGGGCTGGGCCCTTCCCTGCGGGAGCAGGAGCCCGACGTTCGCCCCCCCGGAAAAGAGGCTCGGCGGCGGCCGACGGGCCCCGAGGTGTCCCACCTCTGGCAAAGCCCGGAGCCCCAGCGCTGCGGGGCCTGCGGATAGGGCGCCAAGGGGAGGGGAAGAGCAGCAAGAGCTTTCGGGGCTGGGCCCTTCCCTGCGGGAGCAGGAGCCCGACGTTCGCCCCCCCGGAAAAGAGGCTCGGCGGCAGCCGAGGGGCCCCGAGGTGTCCCGCCTCTGGCAAAACCCGAAGCCCCAGCGCTGAGGGGCCTGCGGATAGGGCGCCAAGGGGAGGGGAAGAGCAGCAAGAGCTTTCGGGGCTGGGCCCTTCCCTGCGGGAGCAGGAGCCCGACGTTCGCCCCCCCGGAAAAGAGGCTCGGCGGCGGCCGAGGGGCCCCGAGGTGTCCCGCCTCTGGCAAAGCCCGGAGCCCCAGCGCTGCGGGGCCTGCGGATAGGGCGCCAAGGGGAGGGGAAGAGCAGCAAGAGCTTTCGGGGCTGGGCCCTTCCCTGCGGGAGCAGGAGCCCGACCTTCGCCCCCCCGGAAAAGAGGCTCGGCGGCGGCCGAGGGGCCCCGAGGTGTCCCGCCTCTGGCAAAGCCCGGAGCCCCAGCGCTGCGGGGCCTGCGGATAGGGCGCCAAGGGGAGGGGAAGAGCAGCAAGAGCTTTCGGGGCTGGGCCCTTCCCTGCGGGAGCAGGAGCCCGACGTTCGCCCCCCCGGAAAAGAGGCTCGGCGGCGGCCGACGGGCCCCGAGGTGTCCCGCCTCTGGCAAAGCCCGGAGCCCCAGCGCTGCGGGGCCTGCGGATAGGGCGCCAAGGGGAGGGGAAGAGCAGCAAGAGCTTTCGGGGCTGGGCCCTTCCCTGCGGGAGCAGGAGCCCGACGTTCGCCCCCCCGGAAAAGAGGCTCGGCGGCGGCCGAGGGGCCCCGAGGTGTCCCGCCTCTGGCAAAGCCCGGAGCCCCAGCGCTGCGGGGCCTGCGGATAGGGCGCCAAGGGGAGGGGAAGAGCAGCAAGAGCTTTCGGGGCTGGGCCCTTCCCTGCGGGAGCAGGAGCCCGACGTTCGCCCCCCCGGAAAAGAGGCTCGGCGGCGGCCGAGGGGCCCCGAGGTGTCCCGCCTCTGGCAAAGCCCGGAGCCCCAGCGCTGCGGGGCCTGCGGATAGGGCGCCAAGGGGAGGGGAAGAGCAGCAAGAGCTTTCGGGGCTGGGCCCTTCCCTGCGGGAGCAGGAGCCCGACGTTCGCCCCCCCGGAAAAGAGGCTCGGCGGCGGCCGACGGGCCCCGAGGTGTCCCGCCTCTGGCAAAGCCCGGAGCCCCAGCGCTGCGGGGCCTGCGGATAGGGCGCCAAGGGGAGGGGAAGAGCAGCAAGAGCTTTCGGGGCTGGGCCCTTCCCTGCGGGAGCAGGAGCCCGACGTTCGCCCCCCCGGAAAAGAGGCTCGGCGGCGGCCGATGGGCCCCGAGGTGTCCCGCCTCTGGCAAAGCCCGGAGCCCCAGCGCTGCGGGGCCTGCGGATAGGGCGCCAAGGGGAGGGGAAGAGCAGCAAGAGCTTTCGGGGCTGGGCCCTTCCCTGCGGGAGCAGGAGCCCGACGTTCGCCCCCCCGGAAAAGAGGCTCGGCGGCGGCCGACGGGCCCCGAGGTGTCCCGCCTCTGGCAAAGCCCGGAGCCCCAGCGCTGCGGGGCCTGCGGATAGGGCGCCAAGGGGAGGGGAAGAGCAGCAAGAGCTTTCGGGGCTGGGCCCTTCCCTGCGGGAGCAGGAGCCCGACGTTCGCCCCCCCGGAAAAGAGGCTCGGCGGCGGCCGACGGGCCCCGAGGTGTCCCACCTCTGGCAAAGCCCGGAGCCCCAGCGCTGCGGGGCCTGCGGATAGGGCGCCAAGGGGAGGGGAAGAGCAGCAAGAGCTTTCGGGGCTGGGCCCTTCCCTGCGGGAGCAGGAGCCCGACGTTCGCCCCCCCGGAAAAGAGGCTCGGCGGCAGCCGAGGGGCCCCGAGGTGTCCCGCCTCTGGCAAAACCCGAAGCCCCAGCGCTGAGGGGCCTGCGGATAGGGCGCCAAGGGGAGGGGAAGAGCAGCAAGAGCTTTCGGGGCTGGGCCCTTCCCTGCGGGAGCAGGAGCCCGACCTTCGCCCCCCCGGAAAAGAGGCTCGGCGGCGGCCGAGGGGCCCCGAGGTGTCCCGCCTCTGGCAAAGCCCGGAGCCCCAGCGCTGCGGGGCCTGCGGATAGGGCGCCAAGGGGAGGGGAAGAGCAGCAAGAGCTTTCGGGGCTGGGCCCTTCCCTGCGGGAGCAGGAGCCCGACGTTCGCCCCCCCGGAAAAGAGGCTCGGCGGCGGCCGACGGGCCCCGAGGTGTCCCGCCTCTGGCAAAGCCCGGAGCCCCAGCGCTACTGGGCCTGCGGATAGGGCGCCAAGGGGAGGGGAAGAGCAGCAAGAGCTTTCGGGGCTGGGCCCTTCCCTGCGGGAGCAGGAGCCCGACGTTCGCCCCCCCGGAAAAGAGGCTCGGCGGCGGCCGAGGGGCCCCGAGGTGTCCCGCCTCTGGCAAAGCCCGGAGCCCCAGTGCTGCGGGGCCTGCGGATAGGGCGCCAAGGGGAGGGGAAGAGCAGCAAGAGCTTTCGGGGCTGGGCCCTTCCCTGCGGGAGCAGGAGCCCGACGTTCGCCCCCCCGGAAAAGAGGCTCGGCGGCGGCCGAGGGGCCCCGAGGTGTCCCGCCTCTGGCAAAGCCCGGAGCCCCAGCGCTGCGGGGCCTGCGGATAGGGCGCCAAGGGGAGGGGAAGAGCAGCAAGAGCTTTCGGGGCTGGGCCCTTCCCTGCGGGAGCAGGAGCCCGACGTTCGCCCCCCCGGAAAAGAGGCTCGGCGGCGGCCGACGGGCCCCGAGGTGTCCCGCCTCTGGCAAAGCCCGGAGCCCCAGCGCTGCGGGGCCTGCGGATAGGGCGCCAAGGGGAGGGGAAGAGCAGCAAGAGCTTTCGGGGCTGGGCCCTTCCCTGCGGGAGCAGGAGCCCGACGTTCGCCCCCCCGGAAAAGAGGCTCGGCGGCGGCCGACGGGCCCCGAGGTGTCCCGCCTCTGGCAAAGCCCGGAGCCCCAGCGCTGCGGGGCCTGCGGATAGGGCGCCAAGGGGAGGGGAAGAGCAGCAAGAGCTTTCGGGGCTGGGCCCTTCCCTGCGGGAGCAGGAGCCCGACGTTCGCCCCCCCGGAAAAGAGGCTCGGCGGCGGCCGAGGGGCCCCGAGGTGTCCCGCCTCTGGCAAAGCCCGGAGCCCCAGCGCTGCGGGGCCTGCGGATAGGGCGCCAAGGGGAGGGGAAGAGCAGCAAGAGCTTTCGGGGCTGGGCCCTTCCCTGCGGGAGCAGGAGCCCGACGTTCGCCCCCCCGGAAAAGAGGCTCGGCGGCGGCCGACGGGCCCCGAGGTGTCCCGCCTCTGGCAAAGCCCGGAGCCCCAGCGCTGCGGGGCCTGCGGATAGGGCGCCAAGGGGAGGGGAAGAGCAGCAAGAGCTTTCGGGGCTGGGCCCTTCCCTGCGGGAGCAGGAGCCCGACGTTCGCCCCCCCGGAAAAGAGGCTCGGCGGCGGCCGACGGGCCCCGAGGTGTCCCGCCTCTGGCAAAGCCCGGAGCCCCAGCGCTGCGGGGCCTGCGGATAGGGCGCCAAGGGGAGGGGAAGAGCAGCAAGAGCTTTCGGGGCTGGGCCCTTCCCTGCGGGAGCAGGAGCCCGACGTTCGCCCCCCCGGAAAAGAGGCTCGGCGGCGGCCGACGGGCCCCGAGGTGTCCCACCTCTGGCAAAGCCCGGAGCCCCAGCGCTGCGGGGCCTGCGGATAGGGCGCCAAGGGGAGGGGAAGAGCAGCAAGAGCTTTCGGGGCTGGGCCCTTCCCTGCGGGAGCAGGAGCCCGACGTTCGCCCCCCCGGAAAAGAGGCTCGGCGGCAGCCGAGGGGCCCCGAGGTGTCCCGCCTCTGGCAAAACCCGAAGCCCCAGCGCTGAGGGGCCTGCGGATAGGGCGCCAAGGGGAGGGGAAGAGCAGCAAGAGCTTTCGGGGCTGGGCCCTTCCCTGCGGGAGCAGGAGCCCGACGTTCGCCCCCCCGGAAAAGAGGCTCGGCGGCGGCCGAGGGGCCCCGAGGTGTCCCGCCTCTGGCAAAGCCCGGAGCCCCAGCGCTGCGGGGCCTGCGGATAGGGCGCCAAGGGGAGGGGAAGAGCAGCAAGAGCTTTCGGGGCTGGGCCCTTCCCTGCGGGAGCAGGAGCCCGACGTTCGCCCCCCCGGAAAAGAGGCTCGGCGGCGGCCGACGGGCCCCGAGGTGTCCCGCCTCTGGCAAAGCCCGGAGCCCCAGCGCTACTGGGCCTGCGGATAGGGCGCCAAGGGGAGGGGAAGAGCAGCAAGAGCTTTCGGGGCTGGGCCCTTCCCTGCGGGAGCAGGAGCCCGACGTTCGCCCCCCCGGAAAAGAGGCTCGGCGGCGGCCGAGGGGCCCCGAGGTGTCCCGCCTCTGGCAAAGCCCGGAGCCCCAGTGCTGCGGGGCCTGCGGATAGGGCGCCAAGGGGAGGGGAAGAGCAGCAAGAGCTTTCGGGGCTGGGCCCTTCCCTGCGGGAGCAGGAGCCCGACGTTCGCCCCCCCGGAAAAGAGGCTCGGCGGCGGCCGAGGGGCCCCGAGGTGTCCCGCCTCTGGCAAAGCCCGGAGCCCCAGCGCTGCGGGGCCTGCGGATAGGGCGCCAAGGGGAGGGGAAGAGCAGCAAGAGCTTTCGGGGCTGGGCCCTTCCCTGCGGGAGCAGGAGCCCGACGTTCGCCCCCCCGGAAAAGAGGCTCGGCGGCGGCCGACGGGCCCCGAGGTGTCCTGCCTCTGGCAAAGCCCGGAGCCCCAGCGCTGCGGGGCCTGCGGATAGGGCGCCAAGGGGAGGGGAAGAGCAGCAAGAGCTTTCGGGGCTGGGCCCTTCCCTGCGGGAGCAGGAGCCCGACGTTCGCCCCCCCGGAAAAGAGGCTCGGCGGCGGCCGACGGGCCCCGAGGTGTCCCGCCTCTGGCAAAGCCCGGAGCCCCAGCGCTGCGGGGCCTGCGGATAGGGCGCCAAGGGGAGGGGAAGAGCAGCAAGAGCTTTCGGGGCTGGGCCCTTCCCTGCGGGAGCAGGAGCCCGACGTTCGCCCCCCCGGAAAAGAGGCTCGGCGGCGGCCGAGGGGCCCCGAGGTGTCCCGCCTCTGGCAAAGCCCGGAGCCCCAGCGCTGCGGGGCCTGCGGATAGGGCGCCAAGGGGAGGGGAAGAGCAGCAAGAGCTTTCGGGGCTGGGCCCTTCCCTGCGGGAGCAGGAGCCCGACGTTCGCCCCCCCGGAAAAGAGGCTCGGCGGCGGCCGACGGGCCCCGAGGTGTCCCGCCTCTGGCAAAGCCCGGAGCCCCAGCGCTGCGGGGCCTGCGGATAGGGCGCCAAGGGGAGGGGAAGAGCAGCAAGAGCTTTCGGGGCTGGGCCCTTCCCTGCGGGAGCAGGAGCCCGACGTTCGCCCCCCCGGAAAAGAGGCTCGGCGGCGGCCGACGGGCCCCGAGGTGTCCCACCTCTGGCAAAGCCCGGAGCCCCAGCGCTGCGGGGCCTGCGGATAGGGCGCCAAGGGGAGGGGAAGAGCAGCAAGAGCTTTCGGGGCTGGGCCCTTCCCTGCGGGAGCAGGAGCCCGACGTTCGCCCCCCCGGAAAAGAGGCTCGGCGGCAGCCGAGGGGCCCCGAGGTGTCCCGCCTCTGGCAAAACCCGAAGCCCCAGCGCTGAGGGGCCTGCGGATAGGGCGCCAAGGGGAGGGGAAGAGCAGCAAGAGCTTTCGGGGCTGGGCCCTTCCCTGCGGGAGCAGGAGCCCGACGTTCGCCCCCCCGGAAAAGAGGCTCGGCGGCGGCCGAGGGGCCCCGAGGTGTCCCGCCTCTGGCAAAGCCCGGAGCCCCAGCGCTGCGGGGCCTGCGGATAGGGCGCCAAGGGGAGGGGAAGAGCAGCAAGAGCTTTCGGGGCTGGGCCCTTCCCTGCGGGAGCAGGAGCCCGACGTTCGCCCCCCCGGAAAAGAGGCTCGGCGGCGGCCGAGGGGCCCCGAGGTGTCCCGCCTCTGGCAAAGCCCGGAGCCCCAGCGCTGCGGGGCCTGCGGATAGGGCGCCAAGGGGAGGGGAAGAGCAGCAAGAGCTTTCGGGGCTGGGCCCTTCCCTGCGGGAGCAGGAGCCCGACGTTCGCCCCCCCGGAAAAGAGGCTCGGCGGCGGCCGACGGGCCCCGAGGTGTCCCGCCTCTGGCAAAGCCCGGAGCCCCAGCGCTGCGGGGCCTGCGGATAGGGCGCCAAGGGGAGGGGAAGAGCAGCAAGAGCTTTCGGGGCTGGGCCCTTCCCTGCGGGAGCAGGAGCCCGACGTTCGCCCCCCCGGAAAAGAGGCTCGGCGGCGGCCGAGGGGCCCCGAGGTGTCCCGCCTCTGGCAAAGCCCGGAGCCCCAGCGCTGCGGGGCCTGCGGATAGGGCGCCAAGGGGAGGGGAAGAGCAGCAAGAGCTTTCGGGGCTGGGCCCTTCCCTGCGGGAGCAGGAGCCCGACGTTCGCCCCCCCGGAAAAGAGGCTCGGCGGCGGCCGAGGGGCCCCGAGGTGTCCCGCCTCTGGCAAAGCCCGGAGCCCCAGCGCTGCGGGGCCTGCGGATAGGGCGCCAAGGGGAGGGGAAGAGCAGCAAGAGCTTTCGGGGCTGGGCCCTTCCCTGCGGGAGCAGGAGCCCGACGTTCGCCCCCCCGGAAAAGAGGCTCGGCGGCGGCCGACGGGCCCCGAGGTGTCCCGCCTCTGGCAAAGCCCGGAGCCCCAGCGCTGCGGGGCCTGCGGATAGGGCGCCAAGGGGAGGGGAAGAGCAGCAAGAGCTTTCGGGGCTGGGCTCTTCCCTGCGGGAGCAGGAGCCCGACGTTCGCCCCCCCGGAAAAGAGGCTCGGCGGCGGCCGAGGGGCCCCGAGGTGTCCCGCCTCTGGCAAAGCCCGGAGCCCCAGCGCTGCTGGGCCTGCGGATAGGGCGCCAAGGGGAGGGGAAGAGCAGCAAGAGCTTTCGGGGCTGGGCCCTTCCCTGCGGGAGCAGGAGCCCGACGTTCGCCCCCCCGGAAAAGAGGCTCGACGGCGGCCGACGGGCCCCGAGGTGTCCCGCCTCTGGCAAAGCCCAGAGCCCCAGCGCTGCGGGGCCTGCGGATAGGGCGCCAAGGGGAGGGGAAGAGCAGCAAGAGCTTTCGGGGCTGGGCCCTTCCCTGCGGGAGCAGGAGCCCGACCTTCGCCCCCCCGGAAAAGAGGCTCGGCGGCGGCCGAGGGGCCCCGAGGTGTCCCGCCTCTGGCAAAGCCCGGAGCCCCAGCGCTGCGGGGCCTGCGGATAGGGCGCCAAGGGGAGGGGAAGAGCAGCAAGAGCTTTCGGGGCTGGGCCCTTCCCTGCGGGAGCAGGAGCCCGACGTTCGCCCCCCCGGAAAAGAGGCTCGGCGGCGGCCGACGGGCCCCGAGGTGTCCCGCCTCTGGCAAAGCCCGGAGCCCCAGCGCTGCGGGGCCTGCGGATAGGGCGCCAAGGGGAGGGGAAGAGCAGCAAGAGCTTTCGGGGCTGGGCCCTTCCCTGCGGGAGCAGGAGCCCGACGTTCGCCCCCCCGGAAAAGAGGCTCGGCGGCGGCCGAGGGGCCCCGAGGTGTCCCGCCTCTGGCAAAGCCCGGAGCCCCAGCGCTGCGGGGCCTGCGGATAGGGCGCCAAGGGGAGGGGAAGAGCAGCAAGAGCTTTCGGGGCTGGGCCCTTCCCTGCGGGAGCAGGAGCCCGACGTTCGCCCCCCCGGAAAAGAGGCTCGGCGGCGGCCGACGGGCCCCGAGGTGTCCCGCCTCTGGCAAAGCCCGGAGCCCCAGCGCTGCGGGGCCTGCGGATAGGGCGCCAAGGGGAGGGGAAGAGCAGCAAGAGCTTTCGGGGCTGGGCCCTTCCCTGCGGGAGCAGGAGCCCGACGTTCGCCCCCCCGGAAAAGAGGCTCGGCGGCGGCCGAGGGGCCCCGAGGTGTCCCGCCTCTGGCAAAGCCCGGAGCCCCAGCGCTGCGGGGCCTGCGGATAGGGCGCCAAGGGGAGGGGAAGAGCAGCAAGAGCTTTCGGGGCTGGGCTCTTCCCTGCGGGAGCAGGAGCCCGACGTTCGCCCCCCCGGAAAAGAGGCTCGGCGGCGGCCGAGGGGCCCCGAGGTGTCCCGCCTCTGGCAAAGCCCGGAGCCCCAGCGCTGCTGGGCCTGCGGATAGGGCGCCAAGGGGAGGGGAAGAGCAGCAAGAGCTTTCGGGGCTGGGCCCTTCCCTGCGGGAGCAGGAGCCCGACGTTCGCCCCCCCGGAAAAGAGGCTCGACGGCGGCCGACGGGCCCCGAGGTGTCCCGCCTCTGGCAAAGCCCAGAGCCCCAGCGCTGCGGGGCCTGCGGATAGGGCGCCAAGGGGAGGGGAAGAGCAGCAAGAGCTTTCGGGGCTGGGCCCTTCCCTGCGGGAGCAGGAGCCCGACCTTCGCCCCCCCGGAAAAGAGGCTCGGCGGCGGCCGAGGGGCCCCGAGGTGTCCCGCCTCTGGCAAAGCCCGGAGCCCCAGCGCTGCGGGGCCTGCGGATAGGGCGCCAAGGGGAGGGGAAGAGCAGCAAGAGCTTTCGGGGCTGGGCCCTTCCCTGCGGGAGCAGGAGCCCGACGTTCGCCCCCCCGGAAAAGAGGCTCGGCGGCGGCCGACGGGCCCCGAGGTGTCCCGCCTCTGGCAAAGCCCGGAGCCCCAGCGCTGCGGGGCCTGCGGATAGGGCGCCAAGGGGAGGGGAAGAGCAGCAAGAGCTTTCGGGGCTGGGCCCTTCCCTGCGGGAGCAGGAGCCCGACGTTCGCCCCCCCGGAAAAGAGGCTCGGCGGCGGCCGAGGGGCCCCGAGGTGTCCCGCCTCTGGCAAAGCCCGGAGCCCCAGCGCTGCGGGGCCTGCGGATAGGGCGCCAAGGGGAGGGGAAGAGCAGCAAGAGCTTTCGGGGCTGGGCCCTTCCCTGCGGGAGCAGGAGCCCGACGTTCGCCCCCCCGGAAAAGAGGCTCGGCGGCGGCCGAGGGGCCCCGAGGTGTCCCGCCTCTGGCAAAGCCCGGAGCCCCAGCGCTGCGGGGCCTGCGGATAGGGCGCCAAGGGGAGGGGAAGAGCAGCAAGAGCTTTCGGGGCTGGGCCCTTCCCTGCGGGAGCAGGAGCCCGACGTTCGCCCCCCCGGAAAAGAGGCTCGGCGGCGGCCGACGGGCCCCGAGGTGTCCCGCCTCTGGCAAAGCCCGGAGCCCCAGCGCTGCGGGGCCTGCGGATAGGGCGCCAAGGGGAGGGGAAGAGCAGCAAGAGCTTTCGGGGCTGGGCTCTTCCCTGCGGGAGCAGGAGCCCGACGTTCGCCCCCCCGGAAAAGAGGCTCGGCGGCGGCCGAGGGGCCCCGAGGTGTCCCGCCTCTGGCAAAGCCCGGAGCCCCAGCGCTGCTGGGCCTGCGGATAGGGCGCCAAGGGGAGGGGAAGAGCAGCAAGAGCTTTCGGGGCTGGGCCCTTCCCTGCGGGAGCAGGAGCCCGACGTTCGCCCCCCCGGAAAAGAGGCTCGACGGCGGCCGACGGGCCCCGAGGTGTCCCGCCTCTGGCAAAGCCCAGAGCCCCAGCGCTGCGGGGCCTGCGGATAGGGCGCCAAGGGGAGGGGAAGAGCAGCAAGAGCTTTCGGGGCTGGGCCCTTCCCTGCGGGAGCAGGAGCCCGACCTTCGCCCCCCCGGAAAAGAGGCTCGGCGGCGGCCGAGGGGCCCCGAGGTGTCCCGCCTCTGGCAAAGCCCGGAGCCCCAGCGCTGCGGGGCCTGCGGATAGGGCGCCAAGGGGAGGGGAAGAGCAGCAAGAGCTTTCGGGGCTGGGCCCTTCCCTGCGGGAGCAGGAGCCCGACGTTCGCCCCCCCGGAAAAGAGGCTCGGCGGCGGCCGACGGGCCCCGAGGTGTCCCGCCTCTGGCAAAGCCCGGAGCCCCAGCGCTGCGGGGCCTGCGGATAGGGCGCCAAGGGGAGGGGAAGAGCAGCAAGAGCTTTCGGGGCTGGGCCCTTCCCTGCGGGAGCAGGAGCCCGACGTTCGCCCCCCCGGAAAAGAGGCTCGGCGGCGGCCGAGGGGCCCCGAGGTGTCCCGCCTCTGGCAAAGCCCGGAGCCCCAGCGCTGCGGGGCCTGCGGATAGGGCGCCAAGGGGAGGGGAAGAGCAGCAAGAGCTTTCGGGGCTGGGCCCTTCCCTGCGGGAGCAGGAGCCCGACGTTCGCCCCCCCGGAAAAGAGGCTCGGCGGCGGCCGAGGGGCCCCGAGGTGTCCCGCCTCTGGCAAAGCCCGGAGCCCCAGCGCTGCGGGGCCTGCGGATAGGGCGCCAAGGGGAGGGGAAGAGCAGCAAGAGCTTTCGGGGCTGGGCCCTTCCCTGCGGGAGCAGGAGCCCGACGTTCGCCCCCCCGGAAAAGAGGCTCGGCGGCGGCCGACGGGCCCCGAGGTGTCCCGCCTCTGGCAAAGCCCGGAGCCCCAGCGCTGCGGGGCCTGCGGATAGGGCGCCAAGGGGAGGGGAAGAGCAGCAAGAGCTTTCGGGGCTGGGCCCTTCCCTGCGGGAGCAGGAGCCCGACGTTCGCCCCCCCGGAAAAGAGGCTCGGCGGCGGCCGAGGGGCCCCGAGGTGTCCCGCCTCTGGCAAAGCCCGGAGCCCCAGCGCTGCGGGGCCTGCGGATAGGGCGCCAAGGGGAGGGGAAGAGCAGCAAGAGCTTTCGGGGCTGGGCCCTTCCCTGCGGGAGCAGGAGCCCGACGTTCGCCCCCCCGGAAAAGAGGCTCGGCGGCGGCCGACGGGCCCCGAGGTGTCCCGCCTCTGGCAAAGCCCGGAGCCCCAGCGCTGCGGGGCCTGCGGATAGGGCGCCAAGGGGAGGGGAAGAGCAGCAAGAGCTTTCGGGGCTGGGCCCTTCCCTGCGGGAGCAGGAGCCCGACGTTCGCCCCCCCGGAAAAGAGGCTCGGCGGCGGCCGAGGGGCCCCGAGGTGTCCCGCCTCTGGCAAAGCCCGGAGCCCCAGCGCTGCGGGGCCTGCGGATAGGGCGCCAAGGGGAGGGGAAGAGCAGCAAGAGCTTTCGGGGCTGGGCCCTTCCCTGCGGGAGCAGGAGCCCGACGTTCGCCCCCCCGGAAAAGAGGCTCGGCGGCGGCCGAGGGGCCCCGAGGTGTCCCGCCTCTGGCAAAGCCCGGAGCCCCAGCGCTGCGGGGCCTGCGGATAGGGCGCCAAGGGGAGGGGAAGAGCAGCAAGAGCTTTCGGGGCTGGGCCCTTCCCTGCGGGAGCAGGAGCCCGACGTTCGCCCCCCCGGAAAAGAGGCTCGGCGGCGGCCGACGGGCCCCGAGGTGTCCCGCCTCTGGCAAAGCCCGGAGCCCCAGCGCTGCGGGGCCTGCGGATAGGGCGCCAAGGGGAGGGGAAGAGCAGCAAGAGCTTTCGGGGCTGGGCTCTTCCCTGCGGGAGCAGGAGCCCGACGTTCGCCCCCCCGGAAAAGAGGCTCGGCGGCGGCCGAGGGGCCCCGAGGTGTCCCGCCTCTGGCAAAGCCCGGAGCCCCAGCGCTGCTGGGCCTGCGGATAGGGCGCCAAGGGGAGGGGAAGAGCAGCAAGAGCTTTCGGGGCTGGGCCCTTCCCTGCGGGAGCAGGAGCCCGACGTTCGCCCCCCCGGAAAAGAGGCTCGACGGCGGCCGACGGGCCCCGAGGTGTCCCGCCTCTGGCAAAGCCCAGAGCCCCAGCGCTGCGGGGCCTGCGGATAGGGCGCCAAGGGGAGGGGAAGAGCAGCAAGAGCTTTCGGGGCTGGGCCCTTCCCTGCGGGAGCAGGAGCCCGACCTTCGCCCCCCCGGAAAAGAGGCTCGGCGGCGGCCGAGGGGCCCCGAGGTGTCCCGCCTCTGGCAAAGCCCGGAGCCCCAGCGCTGCGGGGCCTGCGGATAGGGCGCCAAGGGGAGGGGAAGAGCAGCAAGAGCTTTCGGGGCTGGGCCCTTCCCTGCGGGAGCAGGAGCCCGACGTTCGCCCCCCCGGAAAAGAGGCTCGGCGGCGGCCGAGGGGCCCCGAGGTGTCCCGCCTCTGGCAAAGCCCGGAGCCCCAGCGCTGCGGGGCCTGCGGATAGGGCGCCAAGGGGAGGGGAAGAGCAGCAAGAGCTTTCGGGGCTGGGCCCTTCCCTGCGGGAGCAGGAGCCCGACGTTCGCCCCCCCGGAAAAGAGGCTCGGCGGCGGCCGAGGGGCCCCGAGGTGTCCCGCCTCTGGCAAAGCCCGGAGCCCCAGCGCTGCGGGGCCTGCGGATAGGGCGCCAAGGGGAGGGGAAGAGCAGCAAGAGCTTTCGGGGCTGGGCCCTTCCCTGCGGGAGCAGGAGCCCGACGTTCGCCCCCCCGGAAAAGAGGCTCGGCGGCGGCCGACGGGCCCCGAGGTGTCCCGCCTCTGGCAAAGCCCGGAGCCCCAGCGCTGCGGGGCCTGCGGATAGGGCGCCAAGGGGAGGGGAAGAGCAGCAAGAGCTTTCGGGGCTGGGCTCTTCCCTGCGGGAGCAGGAGCCCGACGTTCGCCCCCCCGGAAAAGAGGCTCGGCGGCGGCCGAGGGGCCCCGAGGTGTCCCGCCTCTGGCAAAGCCCGGAGCCCCAGCGCTGCTGGGCCTGCGGATAGGGCGCCAAGGGGAGGGGAAGAGCAGCAAGAGCTTTCGGGGCTGGGCCCTTCCCTGCGGGAGCAGGAGCCCGACGTTCGCCCCCCCGGAAAAGAGGCTCGACGGCGGCCGACGGGCCCCGAGGTGTCCCGCCTCTGGCAAAGCCCAGAGCCCCAGCGCTGCGGGGCCTGCGGATAGGGCGCCAAGGGGAGGGGAAGAGCAGCAAGAGCTTTCGGGGCTGGGCCCTTCCCTGCGGGAGCAGGAGCCCGACCTTCGCCCCCCCGGAAAAGAGGCTCGGCGGCGGCCGAGGGGCCCCGAGGTGTCCCGCCTCTGGCAAAGCCCGGAGCCCCAGCGCTGCGGGGCCTGCGGATAGGGCGCCAAGGGGAGGGGAAGAGCAGCAAGAGCTTTCGGGGCTGGGCCCTTCCCTGCGGGAGCAGGAGCCCGACGTTCGCCCCCCCGGAAAAGAGGCTCGGCGGCGGCCGACGGGCCCCGAGGTGTCCCGCCTCTGGCAAAGCCCGGAGCCCCAGCGCTGCGGGGCCTGCGGATAGGGCGCCAAGGGGAGGGGAAGAGCAGCAAGAGCTTTCGGGGCTGGGCCTTCCCTGCGGGAGCAGGAGCCCGACGTTCGCCCCCCCGGAAAAGAGGCTCGGCGGCGGCCGAGGGGCCCCGAGGTGTCCCGCCTCTGGCAAAGCCCGGAGCCCCAGCGCTGCTGGGCCTGCGGATAGGGCGCCAAGGGAGGGGAAGAGCAGCAAGAGCTTTCGGGGCTGGGCCCTTCCCTGCGGGAGCAGGAGCCCGACGTTCGCCCCCCCGGAAAAGAGGCTCGGCGGCGGCCGAGGGGCCCCGAGGTGTCCCGCCTCTGGCAAAGCCCGGAGCCCCAGCGCTGCGGGGCCTGCGGATAGGGCGCCAAGGGGAGGGGAAGAGCAGCAAGAGCTTTCGGGGCTGGGCCCTTCCCTGCGGGAGCAGGAGCCCGACGTTCGCCCCCCCGGAAAAGAGGCTCGGCGGCGGCCGACGGGCCCCGAGGTGTCCCGCCTCTGGCAAAGCCCGGAGCCCCAGCGCTGCGGGGCCTGCGGATAGGGCGCCAAGGGGAGGGGAAGAGCAGCAAGAGCTTTCGGGGCTGGGCTCTTCCCTGCGGGAGCAGGAGCCCGACGTTCGCCCCCCGGAAAAGAGGCTCGGCGGCGGCCGAGGGGCCCCGAGGTGTCCCGCCTCTGGCAAAGCCCGGAGCCCCAGCGCTGCTGGGCCTGCGGATAGGGCGCCAAGGGGAGGGGAAGAGCAGCAAGAGCTTTCGGGGCTGGGCCCTTCCCTGCGGGAGCAGGAGCCCGACGTTCGCCCCCCCGGAAAAGAGGCTCGAACGCGGCCGACGGGCCCCGAGGTGTCCCGCCTCTGGCAAAGCCCAGAGCCCCAGCGCTGCGGGGCCTGCGGATAGGGCGCCAAGGGGAGGGGAAGAGCAGCAAGAGCTTTCGGGGCTGGGCCCTTCCCTGCGGGAGCAGGAGCCCGACCTTCGCCCCCCCGGAAAAGAGGCTCGGCGGCGGCCGAGGGGCCCCGAGGTGTCCCGCCTCTGGCAAAGCCCGGAGCCCCAGCGCTGCGGGGCCTGCGGATAGGGCGCCAAGGGGAGGGGAAGAGCAGCAAGAGCTTTCGGGGCTGGGCCCTTCCCTGCGGGAGCAGGAGCCCGACGTTCGCCCCCCCGGAAAAGAGGCTCGGCGGCGGCCGACGGGCCCCGAGGTGTCCCGCCTCTGGCAAAGCCCGGAGCCCCAGCGCTGCGGGGCCTGCGGATAGGGCGCCAAGGGGAGGGGAAGAGCAGCAAGAGCTTTCGGGGCTGGGCCCTTCCCTGCGGGAGCAGGAGCCCGACGTTCGCCCCCCCGGAAAAGAGGCTCGGCGGCGGCCGAGGGGCCCCGAGGTGTCCCGCCTCTGGCAAAGCCCGGAGCCCCAGCGCTGCGGGGCCTGCGGATAGGGCGCCAAGGGGAGGGGAAGAGCAGCAAGAGCTTTCGGGGCTGGGCCCTTCCCTGCGGGAGCAGGAGCCCGACGTTCGCCCCCCCGGAAAAGAGGCTCGGCGGCGGCCGAGGGGCCCCGAGGTGTCCCGCCTCTGGCAAAGCCCGGAGCCCCAGCGCTGCGGGGCCTGCGGATAGGGCGCCAAGGGGAGGGGAAGAGCAGCAAGAGCTTTCGGGGCTGGGCCTTCCCTGCGGGAGCAGGAGCCCGACGTTCGCCCCCCCGGAAAAGAGGCTCGGCGGCGGCCGACGGGCCCCGAGGTGTCCCGCCTCTGGCAAAGCCCGGAGCCCCAGCGCTGCGGGGCCTGCGGATAGGGCGCCAAGGGGAGGGGAAGAGCAGCAAGAGCTTTCGGGGCTGGGCTCTTCCCTGCGGGAGCAGGAGCCCGACGTTCGCCCCCCGGAAAAGAGGCTCGGCGGCGGCCGAGGGGCCCCGAGGTGTCCCGCCTCTGGCAAAGCCCAGAGCCCCAGCGCTGCTGGGCCTGCGGATAGGGCGCCAAGGGGAGGGGAAGAGCAGCAAGAGCTTTCGGGCTGGGCCCTTCCCTGCGGGAGCAGGAGCCCGACGTTCGCCCCCCCGGAAAAGAGGCTCGGCGGCGGCCGACGGGCCCCGAGGTGTCCCGCCTCTGGCAAAGCCCAGAGCCCCAGCGCTGCGGGGCCTGCGGATAGGGCGCCAAGGGGAGGGGAAGAGCAGCAAGAGCTTTCGGGGCTGGGCCCTTCCCTGCGGGAGCAGGAGCCCGACCTTCGCCCCCCCGGAAAAGAGGCTCGGCGGCGGCCGACGGGCCCCGAGGTGTCCCGCCTCTGGCAAAGCCCGGAGCCCCAGCGCTGCGGGGCCTGCGGATAGGGCGCCAAGGGGAGGGGAAGAGCAGCAAGAGCTTTCGGGGCTGGGCCCTTCCCTGCGGGAGCAGGAGCCCGACGTTCGCCCCCCCGGAAAAGAGGCTCGGCGGCAACCGAGGGGCCCCGAGGTGTCCCGCCTCTGGCAAAGCCCGGAGCCCCAGCGCTGCGGGGCCTGCGGATTGGACGCCAAGGGGAGGGGAAGAGCAGCAAGAGCTTTCGGGGCTGGGCCCTTCCCTGCGGGAGCAGGAGCCCGACGTTCGCCCCCCCGGAAAAGAGGCTCGGCGGCGGCCGACGGGCCCCGAGGTGTCCCGCCTCTGGCAAAGCCCGGAGCCCCAGCGCTGCGGGGCCTGCGGATAGGGCGCCAAGGAAGAGGCTCGGCGGCGGCCGCGGGCCCCGAGGTGTCCCGCCCTGGCAAGCCCGGAGCCCCAGCGCTGCGGGGCCTGCGGAAGGGCGCCA